>NW_020174372.1:1546487-1547224 GCF_003031525.2 Neophocaena asiaeorientalis asiaeorientalis | reverse complement strand
TTTTTTCTTTTTTTTTTTTTTTTTTTTTTTTTTTTTTGATGGAGTGGTAAATGGGATTGTTTCCTTAATTTCTCTTTCTGATCTTAGTTGTTAATATATAGAAATGCACCAGATTTCTGTATGTTAATTTTGTATCCTTCAACTTTACTGAATTCATTGATGAGCTCTAGTGGTTTTCTGGTGACGTCTTTAGGATTCTCTATGTATAGTATCATGTCATCTGCAAATTGTGACAGTTTTACCTCTTCCTTTCCAATTTGGATTCCTTTTATTTCTTTTCTTCTCTGATTGCTGTTGGCTAGGACTTCCAATACTGTGTTGAATAAAAGTGGCCAGCATGGGCATCCTTGTATTGTTCCTAACCTTAGAGGGAATGCTTTCAGCTTTTCATCATTGTGTATGATGTTACCTGTGAGTTGTCCTATATGGCTTTTATTATGTTGAACTATGTTCCCTCTATGCCCACTTCCTGGAGGGTTTTTTTTTTTAAACCATAAATGGATGTTGAATTTTGTCAAAAGCTTTTTCTCAATCTTTTGAGATGATCACATGGTTTTTATTCTTTAGTTTGTTAATGTGTATCATGTTGATTTGCAGATATTGAAAAAATCCTTGCATCCTTGCGATAAATCCCACTTGATCATGGTGTATGATCCTTTAAATATATTATTGGATTTGGTTTGCTAGTATTCTGTTGAGGATTTTTTTTTTTTTTTTTTTTTTTTTGCTTGTGTGGC
>NW_020174372.1:1520882-1545984 GCF_003031525.2 Neophocaena asiaeorientalis asiaeorientalis | reverse complement strand
TTTTTTTTTTTTTTTTTTTTTTGCAGTATGCAGGCCTCTCACTGTTGTGGCCTCTCCCATTGTGGAGCACAGGCTCTGGACGCGCAAGCTTAGTGGCCATGGCTCACGGGCCCAGCCACTCTGTGGCATGTAGGATCTTCCCGGACCAGGGCATGAACCTGTGTCCCCTGCATCGGCAGGCAGGCTTTCAACCACTGCGCCACCAGGGAAGCCCTGTTGAGGATTTTTTGCATCTGCATTCATCAGTGATTTTGACCTGTAATTTTCTTTTTTTGTGGTGTCTTTGTCTGGTTTCAGTATCAGAATGATGGTGGTCTCATAGAAAGGGTTTGGGAGTGTTCCTTCCTCTGCAATTTTTTGGAGTAGTTTCAGAAGGGTGGGCATTAACTCTTCTCTAAATGTCTGGTAGAATTTGCCTGTGAAGCCATCTGATCCTGGACTTTTGTTTGTTGAGAGTTTTAAAATTACTGATTCAATTTCATTAATGGCAATTCATCTGTTCATATTTTCTATTTATTCCTGGTTCAGTCTTGGGAGATCGTACCTTTCTAAGATTTTGTTCATTTCTTCTAGGTTTTCCATTTTATTGGCATGTAGTTGTTCATAGTAGTCTCTTATGATCCTTTGTATTTCTGTGATGTCAGTTGTAACTTCTCCTTTTTCATTTCTGATTTTATTGATTTGGGCACTTCTTGTATCATTATAAACTTCCCTCTTAGAACTGCTTTTTCTGCATCCCATAGGTTTTGGATCATCTTGTTTTTATTTTCATTTGTTTGTAGTTATTTTTCGATTTCCTTTTTGATTTCTTCCATGATCCATGGGTTGCTTAGTAGCCTATTGTTTAGCCTCTGTGGGCTTGTATTTTTTGTAGTTTTATTCTTGAGGATGCTTTCTAGCCTCATAGCATTGTGGTCAGAAAAGATGCTTGATATGATTTCAGTTTTCTTAAAATTACCTAAGCTTGTTTTGTGGCCTAACATGGGATCTATCCTGGAGAATATTCAATGTGCTCCTGAAAAGAATGCGTATTGTACTGCTTTTGGTTAGAATGCTCTATATATGTATTAAGTCCATTGGTCTAATGTGCTGTTTCAGGCCAGTTTTTTTTGTTTTTTTTTTTTCTGTCTGGGTGATCTGTCCGTTGATGTAAGTGGAGTGTTAAAGACCCCTACTATTATTGTGTTACTGTTGGTTTCTCCCTTTATTCCCTTAATATTTGCTTTATCTATTTAGGTGCTTTTATGTTGGTTACTTATATATTTAAAATTGTTAGATCTTCTTCTTGGATTGATCCCTTGGTCATTATGTAGTGTCCTTTTTTGTCTCTTATAACAGTCTTTATTTTAAGGTCTATTTTGTCTGATATAAGTATTGCTACCTGAGCTTTCTTTTGATTTCCATTTGCATGGAATATCTTTTTCCATCCTCTTACTTTGTGTCTGTATATGTTGTTAACTCTGAATTGAGTCTCTTGTAGGCAGCATAAATATGAGTCTTGTTTTTGTATCCATTCAGCCAGTCTGTGTCTTTTGGTTGGAGTAATTAGCCCAATTACATTTAAGGTAATTATTGATATGTGTGTTTTTATTGCCATTTTGTTAGTTGTTTTGGATTTGTTTCTGTAGGTCTTTTTTCCCCCCTTCCTTCTTCTTTTATTCTCTTGATTTTATGACTATCTTTAGTGTTAAATTTGGATTCCTTTTTTCTTTTTGTATGTGCACCTATTACAGATTTTTGGGATGTGGTTACTGTGAGGTTTTTGTATAGCAGTCTATATACATATGTGATTGTTGAGTTATTGATCTCTTGATTTCAAATGCATTTTAAAAACCCTGCATTTGTACTCTCCTCATGATTACTGTTTTTGATAGAATATTTTACATCTAATTGTTTTGCATATGCCTTTACTGGTTACTGTGGTTATAGATGATTTTACTACTTTCGTCTTTTAACCTTCCTACTAGCTTTGGGTGTGGATGATTTTCTACCTTTACTGTATGTTTACCTTAACTGATGAACTTTTTCATTTTGTAATTTTCATGTTTCTAGTTGTGGCCTTTTCTTTTTCACTTACAGAAGATCCTTTAACATTTCTTGTAAATCTGGTTTGGTGGTGCTGAACTCTTTAAGCTTTTACTTGTCTGTAAAGCTTTTGATCTCTCCACCAAATCTAGTTGAGAGTCTTGCTGTGTAGAGTAGTCTTAGTTATAGGTTTTTCCCTTTCATCACTTTAAATATATCATCCTAGTCCCTTCTGGCCTATAGAGTTTCTGCTGAGAAGTCAGCTGATAGCATTATGGGTGTTCCCTTGTAATTTGTTGCTTTTCCCTTGCTGCTTTTAATATTCTCTCTTTTTCTTTAATTTTTGCCATTTTAATTACAGTGTGTCTTAGTTTGTTCCTCTTTGGGTTAATCCTGTATGGGACTCTGTGCTTTCTGCACTCGGGTGACTGTTCCCTTTCCCAAGTTAGGGAAGTTTTCAGCTATTATGTCTTCAGATATGTTCTCAGCCCCTTTCTCTCTCTTTTCTTCTGGGACCCCTATAATGCAAATATCAGTGTGCTTGATGTTGTCCTAATAGTCTCTTAAATGGTCCTCATTTCTTTTCATTCTTTTGTCTGTTCAGTCTCAAAGATTTCCACTCCTCTGCCTTTCAGCTCACTGATCCATTCCTCTGTATCGTTTAGTCTACTGTTGATTGCTTCTAGTGTATTTTTCATTTGTTATTGTATTCTTCATCTCTGTTTGGTGGTTCTTTATATTTAAGATTTCTAACTTCTCACTCTGTGCGTCCATTCTCCTCCCGAGTTCTTTGATCATCTTTACAATCACTACCCTGAACTCATGCTTGGGTGGTTTGCCTGTCTCCACTTCACTTAGCTCTTCTTCTGGGGCTTTATCTTGTTCCCTCATCTGGAGCATGTTCCTCTGTCACCTCATTTTGCCTAAGTTGCTCTTTGTATTTTTATATATCTCTTAGGTTAGTTATGTTTCCAGACCTTGAAGAAGTGGCCTTTTGTAGGAGATGTCCTATGCATCCCAGATGCATACTCTACTCTTGTCACCCAGGCTGTATGCTCTAGGAGTTCCCCCTATGAGGGCTGCATGAGTTCTTCAGTTGTAGTGGGCTGACTCTGTGGGCAGTCTGGTAGGCTTGGTTGGCCCCCGGCCCAGAAACTTGCCATGCCCTGCCTTGTGCAGAGGCTGTTGGCTTCTGGTTGGCTGGACTAGGTCATGAGGCGGATGACTGTGGAACTAGGGGTTGGGGGGACCCTGGGGCTAGTGCTGGCTTACTGGTGGGCAAAGTCAGGGTCCAGAAGACTCTGGTGCTATTGCTTGGCCATTGTTGGGTAAAGCCCGGTCCTGGGGTTAGTGCTGGACTACTGGCTGGTAGAGCCAGGTTCTGGAATCTGGTTGCAGAGCCAGGGATCCCAGAGCTGGTGTCACATTGCTGGGGGGTGGGAGGGGGGCGCAGTTCCTGACACAGTTGCATACAGAGTCCAGAGTGTTCTGAAGCTTGTTTTGGCCTGCTAGTGGGCAGGGCCATGGCCCATCTGGTCCCAGGGCAGGGTCTGGCCTACTGGTGGACAAGCTGAGTCTGCAGGCTGCGGGATTGTGTTTTCTTGCATTTGGTGTCTGCCCTCTGGTGGATGAGGCTGGTCCAGAGGCTAGAGCCAGCTTCCTGGAGAGTGGGGCCAGGGCCCAGTGGATTCTGGGGCTGGTGCCTGCTCACTGGTGGGCGGAGCTGGGTCCTGGGCCCTCTGGTGGTCAGGGCTGTGTCCAGAGACAGCTGTGGGCTCAGGGAGTCTTAAGGCAGCCTGTCTGCTGATGGATGGGTCTGCATCCCCACCCAGTTAGTTGCTTGGCCTGAGGCATCCCAACACTGGTGCCTAGAGGCTGTTGAGTCAGGGAGGGCTGGGTTCTGGGAATAATAAGCTATAGGGAGGATTCCAAAATGCTGCCCACCAGCACCAGTGTCCATGTGGTAGAAGTGAAACCGTGCACCTCAGATTGGGACTTGAACCCATGTGCCAGGACTTGAACCCAGCCTAAACCCTGATTGGGACTCAAACCCATGCAGCTGGGACTCGAACCCGGCCAAAACCCTGATTGGAACTTGAACCCATGCAGCTGGGACTTGAACCCATGCAGCTGGGACTTGAACCCACTCGGCTGGGACTTGAACCCGGCCAAAACCCACAGTCTCCCAGCTGAGATCACACACCTGGTTTCAGGACTTAATGAAGCTGAGGTTCTTGATGTCTCATCGCAGAAAGAATTCAGTGAGAGACAAAGTGAGAGGTAAGAAGTGGATTTATTTAGAGAGAAACACACTCCACAGAGTGTGGGCCATCTCAGAAGGCGAGAAAAGGCACCAGAGTATGGGGTTGTCAGTTTTTATAGTGGTGGGTAATTTCATAGGCTAATGAGTGGGAGGAGTATTCCAGCTATTTCGGGAAGGGGCGGGGATTTCCAGGAATTGGGCCACCGCCCACTTTTTGATCCTTATGGTTGGTCGGCCTTAGAACTGTCATGGCACCTGTGGGTGTGTCATTTAGCTTACTGATGTGTTACAATGAGCGAATACTGAGGCTCAAGGTCTAGTGGAAGTGACTTGTCCATTATCTTGGACCCATTTGGTTCTAATCCATTTATGTCATGTCCTTGGGCTATGTCATTCTTTCAAAGGTTGTGCCCTGCCCCCTTCCCTCCTGTTTCACCTCCTTACCCATCTCCTTATGATTCCTTCTTTGTTTCTTTAGTTGTAGAAGATCTTTTCTGGTAGGTTCTGATTTTTTTCACTGATGGTTGTTCTGCAGATAGCTGTGATTTTGGTGTGCTCGCAAGAGGAGGTGAGTTCAGTGTCTTTCGACTCAGCCATCTTGGCTGATCTCCCTCATTTAAATGTTAATCGTATCTAAAACATACCTTCGCAGCAATATGGAGACTGGTGTTTGACATCATAGCCCAGCCAAGTTGGTTAAACACATAAAATTAACCATCACAGATAGGGATATAAATATATAATAGAATTTCCTTAAAATTTGACATAATTGTTATTTGTCTTTTATACTCGCTTATTTGAGTGCATGTAGAAAAATATTCTGACTCCCTCCCATCTCATCTAAGTTCACGTCTCGTGTCATTATTTCATCAGCTGCCAGGGATCTCTTCCAAAGCAGCATTGGTTAAATGGCATAGAGTCTTCATTGTGTATGGATGTGTGAATGCTCTGACCTGCCAACATACCCTGATACATGTCGGTGTTATACGGAGTTCTGCTAGCTCCTTGGTAAACAGCCGTTTTTGTGGAGGGACCTGATGAAGTGTATGATTTCCCCAATTACTACCATTTCCAATTAGCCGGGGCCCAGGTGTGTGTGAATAAAACCTTAGCTCACCCTCTCTAACTTTAACAGCCCCACCTAACTTGATTCCAGGGCTTTCATGCATTTGATATTGTTCAATTGATTATATTGCTGCTATTCTATTCTGAAAAGTCTTCAGACATCCAGGGACCTGCCTTTTGTTAGGAAACATTCCAGTTGTTCAGGAATGTAACTCATCCTCAGGGGTGGATCTTATTATCTCTGTATCTTTGGGAGGCTGGTTACTCTGTTTGGGTGCAGACCTCTTCACTGTCGGAGAGAGGAGCCTGACAACCTCGCTTGCTCTCTTAAGGTAAGAATCAAGTGATGCTGGACAACCGTCGGCTTCTTGTTTGGGAGCACTGGGTTAGGTCAGGATCCTCATGGACCCCTGAATATCTTGGGCCTCTGTCTTCGTCCATCTCCTCAGCAGTTTGCCAGGTTTTCTTTTCCATCCTAATCCTTTGCTTCTCACTGCTGTCCTGGGATTCAGAAGCCTGGTTTTGGCTTAAGTTAATTATATTTCTGATGAACCCAAGGAGGGAGTGCCCATGCCTAGGGAGGGGTTAGTGGTGAGACTTCTCTGCTTCCCACATGATGGACTAATTTGGTCAATTAAAAGAGACCCTTCCAGAGTAACTATCCCAGGGATGGG
This sequence comes from Neophocaena asiaeorientalis asiaeorientalis, assembly GCF_003031525.2. NCBI lineage: Eukaryota > Metazoa > Chordata > Mammalia > Artiodactyla > Phocoenidae > Neophocaena > Neophocaena asiaeorientalis. The sequence goes on along the minus strand of NW_020174372.1, from coordinate 1,539,957 downwards.
GGTGGGAACATGTGGGGGGTAGGAGCAATGCTCAAAAGTGTTCACATCAAGTGAAGTACATTGCTAACTCTACTTACTAAGGGTCCTCGCTGACCATTCTTGAGCATTTGTAATTATAGGACATTTATATGTTCAGGGTTAGAAGATATTTCCTGATCCAAAACAGGATGAGAGTATTTCCCCAACCAAGAAAAGGTGGCAGCATCCATGTGAGCATGTTGAAAGCTGTGTGTTTTACTGATGGTTGCTCTTTATCTCATTCATTTGGCCCTTTTGGTTTTAGGTGTGGTGCTTAATACACAGGCCAACCAGTATTGATTGTTAGGCCTGTCTCCATTTTCTTAGTGGAAAAAGCTGAATCTGACGTCTGGTTTTCTGAGGTCAGGCTGCCGAGGCCAAGGAGTATCTTCTTGAGGCTTCAGGGACCTGAGCCTGGCCCGCTAAGTAGTCATCTGCCTGGTTGGGCTGTCAGCTCCCAGCCCAGAGGCCCTCTGCCTTGCAACCAGACTTCCCCACCTTGCATCCGATGGGTGAGGGAGGCAGCCTCCAAAGGGAGTTGTCTGAGATTGTGAACTGATGGGCCAGGGCCATGTGTACCTTCCTGTTTCTTGTCTAAAGAGCATATTGAATTATTAGTGCTCGTGTTTGTTAATGATAATTACGTGTTTGGAGTACAAAGCAAAATTCTGTCGAATATCTACTAAGATGCTTTACTCCTTGTCTTTTTAAAAGAATGACATTATACTACCCAAATTAAGTTCAAGAAGACAAGTAGGAATCTGCATATCATCATCACTGTTTCCCCCAGGGCATATTGGGTGGTGTGCAAGCTGTTACCTGAACTTAAGAGTCTGCTATTAATCTGAAGAATATGGAGATCAGAGAAGTGATGGTCCAGCAATGAGACAAACAGAGACTATTGGGTTATCTCCCAAAGCAAGAAAACTTAGAAAACTTAATCTCTTTAGAGTCACAGGTTCCACACAGTGTTAGGAACATTATAATAATGATTATAATGGCAATAAAAAATAACTCTAATATTAGCTATCCATCACTACCATCACGACAGCTAACATTTGTTGGCTCCTACTTTCTACCAGGCCCTAGGCTAAGCATTTGATTTGCATTCTCTCCATCTGCACAGTATTCCTATGAGGAAGGTCCTCTTAACATCTGCTTTTTACAGTTGAGGAAAGTGGGGTTTAAAGAGATAAGTGGCCCAAAGTTAGGCAGCCAAGCCCCAAAGAACAGGATGTAACCCTCCGGACAGCACAGAGCGGGGTCCAGCCTCGCTGCAGCTTTGACCTGCGTGCAGGTGTTGTGGCCGGCACTCCTCTCGGCTTTCACACTTGCCCCTGCTCACCTGCCCTTTGCCCTCTGACCTCCACCTACCATTGACATGTTGTGTCTTCTGCACTGAGGTAGCCAAAACATTCAAAAATATATAAATAGTTCAAGATTCTTAAAGAATATTCAGCCTATAGGGAACAGCAGAAAGAATGAAGAATAAAAATCACCTAGTTTTGCTGAACTGGGAGATTGGGATTGACATATATACACTACTATGTATAAAATAGATAACTAATAAGAACCTGCTCTATTAAAAAAAAGTAAATAAAATGAAATTTGAAAAAAAACCCACCCAGTTTTAAAAGATCCTCACTCTGTAGTCACAGACATGTTAGTGTGTTTTGCTATGGCTTTTCCTCTTGTGAATAGTTTGTTCACATAGTTATTCTGTATTTAAGTTTTGAATTTTAAGTTTAACGTAAGTATTTTCTTGTGCCTTTGTTCTCATAAGCCTATTTTAATGGCTGCTGAGCCCTCTATTAAGTGCATATGGTTAGAGGGCTCTTAAGTCTATGCCACGGGAAGTTGTTTGTTTGAGTTGCTCGCATGTGACAGGTGCAGGCCACTCGTCACCATATTGATAGCTCATTTCTGTCTGCTGACAGTAGGGCTGGAATTGTGGGGTGTCTATGCCCCCTCACATTGTAAATACCTTGTATCTTGAAAGGGGTCTCTATGGGGTTTGGCAGGAGTCCTGCTGGCCTGTAGCTCAAGACACCCAGATTAGGCTCTGCATTGAAACTAGCTGCAAGTCCTTTGGGTAAATTACTTCATCTTAGCGTCTTCATCTGTGGACCACTTACATCGAGTCAGTGCTGTAACTGCACGAAATCAGGAGTTCTCTGAACGCTCTTGATTTATAACCCAGTCAGCTCCAATTGCTGCGGCAATTCTGGTAGGACTTAGCTGGGTTATGCTGAGTTGCTTCGAGCAGGAAATTTTGTTTTTCGAGATGACCAGACCTGTGGGCTCTTAGAAGGTGAAATGTCTTAGCTCCTTCAGTTTAATTCTTGCCATTCCCACTTCTGTGCCCCAACCCTGCCAACTTTTTCCCCAGGCCTACACACCCCCAGAATAGATAGTACAAAGTCTGTGCTCAACAAATAGAGGTCGAGCAAATGAATATATGTCCGTACAAATGCTATTAGTCTTTGTTTAAGAATCTTTAGCCCAATGGCTGCCTTACTTTATCAAATTAATGAGTAAGATTGTTTCGTTTAGATGTGATGGTTTTATTTGTAATACATAGGGACTTAAGCTTACAGAGCATCTTTCAGAACAATTTCCCTACAAAGTTGATTGTCTGTGCTTCCCTCACGTTACAGAAGAAAGAACAATGATTTGTGGGACTTTGTATTTTTTCCCCTGTATTGTAGGGTGAGATAGATTTTTGTTTAGATCACAGCAAAATCATAGCCTAGAATGTAATCATTCTCTCATTTTGACCAGCAGGAAAAATAAGGGCATTTAGGGCTTCCTGCTTTCCTTAGAGCCGTATGTCTGGACCCATGGGGATTACATGGTTTGTTTTGACAGGCTCCCCCTGATTCTCACCTGGTGATACTAACCTCGAATTGGTTTGCTCATGCCTTGAAGGCATCTATCCACATCATCATACAATAGCCAAGACTCCTGGAATAAAGCTGCTTCCAAGGAAGCCAAATCTTGCCATTTCTGGCCCTATATCCTATCACAGACTAAAAGGAACAAAAGTTTGAGTTCCTACCACCCTCCACGAAAAGACCTCATTTGGTGTCTACCTTGGTGCAGAAAGCTTGCCTTCATCTCCCCAGATATGATCATTAATTGGCCTTAGCTTTTCCCAAGCTAATGTGCTGACTGCAGTGGCCTCACTGGCCTCACGTGGGTGGGATGAGAGCTTGGAAGCACCACGTGGTGGTTGGTAAATCTGCTGACAAATAGACAAGTGGCATGGCTTCACGTGTGTGTTTGTGTTTGAAATGTCATTGATAACAAAGCCTCATCTGTTTAGGCCTTTGTATCTGTCGTCTATGGCGTAGTAATAAACCACCCCGAACTCAGTGGCTTAAAACAACCACCGTTTTATTTGCTCATGATTCTGTGGGCCAGCAGGTTGGGCTGGGCTCAGCTGGGTGGTGGGCCTGCTAGTCTCCCCCGGGGTCACTCATGCCACATACTCAGCTAGTGCCGGGAGGGGGTTGATACGGGGGCCTCAGCTGGGATGATTCATCTCTGTCATGGGGTGTCATCCTCCAGCAGGCTAGCCCAGCCTCCTTCACATGACAGAAGTGTCTGGTAAGAGGGTAAGCACTGAAGCTGCACATTCTTTTGGTCAAAGAAAGTCACAGGGCCAGCCCGGAGTCAAGGGGAAGGTGTTGAAAATAGACTCTACCCCTTCGTGGGAATGGCTGCAAAGAATTCATGGCCGTTTAAGTTTTATCTAGGCTCTTAATTTTGATATGAAAGCATTCTGAAATTAAAATTATTTTATTTGACTTTAAATCATCCTGGAGTAGGGTTGGTGTCATCAGCCCATCTGAGAGGAGAGACATCTGGAAAACAGAGGTCTTCTGTAACATACCCAAGAGTATAACAACAAAGATAATGATAATAACAGCAAACATTAATATTGTTATTACTATATGCCAAGCACTGTTTTAAGTCCTTCACATATTATAACACATTTGGTCATTAGAGAATCTCAAGAGTGGGTATTACTTTATCCCCATTTTATAGGCAAGAAAGCTGAGGCACAGAGAAGTTAACCTCTCCCAATGTCATAAGGCTACTAAGTGGCAGAACTGGGATTTTACCCCAGGTGGTCTGGTTCCAGAGTACCTCTCAAGTTAATGGAAACTAAACCTTCCTGACTCTTAGAATTCTTTTTGGACCATGTAGTTTTTCTGGAGACAGGGGGATTGGCTATTTGGAGAGGGGCACTAGGTCTTTCTGGGTTTACCCATCTGGCCAGAAATGGGTCTAGTCACATTGTAGGAGACCCTAACTGGAGATAATAAAGACACTAGACCCCATGGAACAGAGAGTAATTCTCCTAGGTGTGTATGTGTGGGGTGTCTGGTCACGGTGTCACTCTGCTCTGTTGCTGGGAAAGTGATTGAAGAATGAGAATATTTAATAATGTCCTTGTTAGCTTTTTGGATACCCTCTTGTTCTTAGATTCAGGTAATCAGAAAGCCTCAGCTCCAAAGAAAAGAACATTGTGTTTAGCTTTTTGTTTGAGGACTACCCCAGGGAGAGGGTGGGTGAACAACCTTTTTTTTATACAGTTTTTGTCCATCTCCAGGTGGTACCAGGTGGTTTATCTAAGGAGAATGACACCTTTTGCTGAATTTCTAAGACCGTCCTCGAAGCCATGGATTAAGTGGTCCACAGCACCCATATCTTAGTAAAGGGCCTGCAGCCTCCTTGGTGTGAGAGGTGTAGGTGTGGGGCAGGTTTTAGAGACAGGATTAGACTTGAGTCTCAAAAGGGTCATTTCTCACTTTGCGTTGAGCACTAGAATGGGGGCGAGACCACCAGTCTAAGACTTAAGCGCAGTCATTTCAGCCTTCTAGCATCTCCTCTTCATCAAATCCCATTGCTGTCTCTTGACTCCACAACCAGCCTCCTCCTTCTGCTGTCCTCCTGTTCCTCCTACCTTGACTCAGGTTAGCATCAGTGACTGTTCCCACTCCTGAGAGGTATTTGCTGCATCTTCTGCACACATGAGAACCTGCCTGTTCACCCTAATGGACTCGAGGAGAATCTGAGTGGGAAGCTAGCCTATCTGGATGTGCACAGCCCACCAGAGTGGGGAGGACATGGGGTCAGACTGGGGAGACCTGCGCTGCTGGCTGCCCCTCCTCTTCCAGCACCTCTCACCTTCCCACCCCAAGAACTCGTTGATGATTGTCAAGTTCAAAATCCTAGGGATGCCTTCCCCATAGTAGTGGAACCTCTTTATAATCTTTTCCTTCAGCTGATCTGGGAGAGTGTATAATCTTGTTTTGCATTAAGTATTTTTCCCTTTTGGAAGCTTACATCCCTTTTTTGTTATTCAAACTAGCTGAGACAGTTGATGCCCTAGCACAGAAGTGAAACCCTGACAGGCAGGTCTCTACAGGAGAGATTCTCCAAACAGTGCCTGACTGTCAGAGATTGCAGCCGAATAGCTCAGCCTACCTTTACGACAGCACATGGAATGAGAGAACAGAACACAGACAGGAAGCTGCTTTTGTTTCTGAGGCCTTTGAGGCTGTTCTTTCCTGACTATAAACCTAATTGCTTCCTGGGTGGATCTGTCCAACAGAGCGGTGTTCCTTTAGCTCCCTCCTGTCTGGTCAGTCTGGACTACCAAAGCCTGCACCTTTGTCAGTGGGCTGGGTGGAGTAACACTGGATGCCTGTGGCTCTTGCTGACATTGCCTGTTTTGGGGACTGGTGGTACCCAGGAGAAGGATGTGAGCATGTGTGTGGGGGGAGGCAGGTGAGAGGCAGCTGGGCCGCCTGGCACAGTGATGAGCAGGACGAGACAGTGCGCTTAGCAAACCAGTGTCCGTCGCGGTGCTCTTGAGTGCACGCAGAAGTCCTCATCCTCCAGAAGGGGAGGTTATTCACCTTATACCCGTAGAAGACACTTCAGGTGTGGTACTTCCTTGAATCTACTGCAGCTTTGACTCACCCTGGGATTGCCAGGTTTCATCATTCCCCTTTCTGGTTGGTTTTATGACCAATGTTGTACGAAGGTAACCCCTGAAAGTTTGTGTAAGCCCCTCCTTTTTTTTTTTTTTTTTCCTAGCAGTGAAGATGATTGCTCAACAGTAAACACAGAAAGGGAGTTAAAAGGAAAAACTTTAGGCTGGCTCTTGGCAGGAAAGCTGAGCTGGGAAAGGCAGTTTCTAAGTAGTTAGGATGCATATTTATACACCCCACGGTCATGGGCTCCTTTGCAACTTTCTTTTTTTTTTTTTTCAGTTAATGGTAATTAAAAATTTTTTTAACATCTTTATTGGGGTAGGTGTGTTAGTTTCTGCTTTATAACAAAGTGAATCAGTTATACATATACATATGTTACCATATCTCTTCCCTCCTGCAGCTCCCTCCCTCCCACCTTCCCTATCCCACCCCTCCAGGCGGTCACAAAGCACTGAGCTGATATCCCTGTGTTTAGCAACTTTCTTACCATCCTCAGTGGCTCTTTCTTGAAAGGTGGTTATCAGTAATCCAACCAAAGGGCAGCATTTCAAATTTAACCTTAAGTGGCTCTTGAAATTTCATCTGCAGGAAGTCTTTCTATGATAGAGATGAAAACTTCCTCTGGGTCTGCACATGACAAACCGGTGCCCGATTCTGTACTCACCACAGTCGCTTTCCATATTTAACCCGGGAACATTGAGTCCTGTCTACTTAATAGCTGTGTTTCTCCCGTTAGCTGAATGTGGATCCGTGCTAGGATAAAAAGGGCAAAGCTGGTTACTCTGGGATGGCAGATCTGTGCTAACCACCCCGGGTAGTGCCGCCAGATGGATGTTGAATAAATGTGTGTGGACAGTGATGTCACCTGAAGCACACACTCCGATCACAGGGGCCTAGCTTCTCTTTTGCACTTAAACTTCAGGTATACTTTGATCAAGTACGTGGTCAAGCCTTTTCGCTTAAGTTTACTTTGGAGCCTCAGCAATGTATCCAATCCGATTGTTGCCAAAATCACATATGGTATAAACCTATCTGGCTTTTAATATGAGGCAGTAATGTAGGTGGTTACTTGGCCATCTATTGAATTCTTTTCTATATATTTTTAGTAGCACCTCATTTGTAATTAAACTATATTTCAGAATTTTAATTGAAATGTATTTGACATATAACTGTAAATTTAAGGTGTACAACATGCTGATTTGATACATTTATATATTGTAACATGATTGCCATTGTAGCTATAGCACCTCTATCATGTCACAAAATTATCAACCCTTTTTAGTGGTTGGAATAATTAAGATCTAGTCTCTTAGCAAGTTTGATGATTATAATACAGTATTGTTGTCTTTATTCACTATACTGTGCTTATTTGTCTACTAGTTTCAAGTAAACCGTATTTTAACATATCTCCCCCAAAAGGGTAAATTCGAGTAAAGCAATACGGAAAATAGTGGGGAGATTGAGATTAATTAGGAAATGAGAATCCCTCATGCATTCATGGATTTTCTTCTGAGATTGGTTATAACTCTGAAAGGGGAAGGTTTTCAGTTTTCCAGTCTTTAAAATGAACTGTCATGTTAGAGGCTTTTGCCCTGACTTGTCTGCATGTGTTTACCCTATTAGAATAAGACATTGGGGGCCTCCCTGGTGGCGCAGTGGTTGAGAGTCCACCTGCCGATGCAGGGGACACGGGTTCGTGCCCCGGTCCGGGAGGATCCCACATGCCACGGAGCGGCTGGGCCCGTGAGCCGTGGCCGCAGGGCCTGCGCGTCCGGAGCCTGTACTCCGCAATGGGAGAGGCCACAGCGGTAAGAGGCCCGCGTACCGCAAAACAAACAAACAAAGACATTGGATTAGTTTTATATACAGGATTCCCAAAATAGCCAAGGCAGTGACCACAAGCAGAGAGCCAGGTAGCGTTCCTATAGGATTTCTCTCCACTGAGGTTACAAATGTTCTTACTGCCATTTCTCCCCTATCTCCTCCATCCCTGTGTTCGCCAGAGGCCTAATGGATAGTTCTGTGGACAGGTTTCCTTGAATTGTGAGCTGAAATACAGGCTTTAAACATAGAGTTTTAAGATGTTAGGGAGGAAAGTGACATTGATTTATTTGTTCTGTTCTCAGCCAGCCTGAGAAACCTGTCCCGTCAGGTAGTCAACAACTGCTTTTATCCTAACTGGTGATTTCAAGAGAGGGATTACTCATCCCATCATTACCATTCCCCCTGAGTCATCCCGGCTGGCTCCTGTTGGTTTCAACCGAATAAGAATCTTCAGGCCGTGGACACTAAGGCCAAGGTACCTGTTTAGTAATATGAATTACAGAAACACGCCTTGGACACGGAGCCATGGCTCATTCTGGCAAGATACTGTATAGACTCAGGTCTTTAACTATGTGTCTATTTGAGGAATTGTGTTGTCTGGTATGGTCTAAGTGGCCATCTTTGTGGTCAGCGTAGAATGATCGTATGAGCAGCCAGACCCTCCGGCCTGCCTGGTGATGATCTAAAGGGCAAAGATACGGCTATGAAAATGAATGGTGATTTGGGAGCACCTCGAGCCTGTACCTTCTCAGAAGTGCTGCATGTTGACCACTGAGTATTCAGTGGGGATCTTAGTAAAGCCCCTTGAAGGCCTTGTCCTTGTGATGGTGCTAAGAGATATAGGTACACTGCAAGGAAGCTGGTTTCCATTTTACTACCTGTCCCTTGTCATGCCACTGTCCTCAGTACTATTCTTGGGTCCTGTTGTATATGATTTGGATGACAAATCTGAGAGTAAATTGTCTCGGGTCAAATTTGGATTTACATGTAATTGTAGAGATCAGTACTGATTGGCACGTGTGTTTAGTTCCAGTTCATTCCAAAGTTCAGTTTATTTCCAAGTTCTTAATTTTTATGTTCATCACAGACCTAGAGAAACTTAGTTTTGAGGGGGAGCTGTCTTTCAAGACTTAGTTGAGGTATCACATGTTCATGGGAGAGCTTGACACGTAGAAAAGAAGAAGGCAAATGCTGGATGCAAGTTTGTGGGTTAGTTGAAAATCCTGCCTCTTTCATAGATTCTTAACTAATCCTTCCTGGGTTTAAATAAAATCAGCAGTTGCTTTTACAACAGCGATTCTGTCACCTTTCTCTATCTTCAGGAACTTGAAATATATCACTAAACAACATCAGAATTAATCCAAGGCTCTTTAGACTGTAGACTGAGCTGCTTGGGGCAGGAACCTTGCCTTCTTCATCTTAAATTCCTAGGACTGAGAAAAATAAGGACTGAAAAAAAAAACGCCTGTTTTATAAGCAGGTATATATGAACTAGTAACCATGGAAATAAGACACATTGCGATCCTGAAGCCCCAGTGGTTTGATGGCATTCCCTGTAGGGTCAGCGTTGGATAGAAACCTGGGTGCATGAGGGGAGCAGCTACTCTGGGACTCTTGGACGGGCCTGCAAGGAAGGCATTAATGTAGGCCCCGTGGCAGGTTGGCTTTTACCATTGCCCATGATTCCTGTATTGAAGTAGGAGGGCTCAGCCCACACAAATGCTGAGGAAACAAAGCCAACTCTTTTATTACCCTCTCCAACATTTATAGCCAAGCCCTATTCAGTGTCCTTATCCTGGAGCCCTTCGGACAGTCATTTCAATGGTTTATTTTCTTTTCACAACCAAAAAACAAATAAAATATTTTATCACCTTTTGGGTAGACTTGATGTCTTTCTCTTCATTTCATCATGTTCTGGGTCTATAAAATTCCCCTTACCTTTCAGTTTTTATAATGCAGGGATAGGAATTCTGTTTTTCTCCTTCTTTATGATTTTTTTTTTTCCAGTCTGAGGGTTGTTGTTTTTTTTTGGTCCTATATCCCCAGCCTGTTGTTGCTGTTGTATGTGGTGTGAGGTGCAGGGGAATAGGGAGAGGAGGACTGAAGGCCACGTGTTTGCAGGGACACATGGATGGCAGGGAGAGGTTTTGAATAAGAAGAAATCTTTTTTTCAGTGCCGTTCTCCACTATGGGAACATTGGAGCCTTTGGTGGTGAAGAAGTGGTTGTGCTGGCTTAGGAGGAAAATACTCCTGAGATTTTCTCTGTGGTTTCTTTCCCAGGATCCACAATAAAAACTGATGAACCCACAGCATTGTGATTACCCCTCTCCATTCTGAATTGTATGTCTTCACCCCCAGCTTCCTGCTTTAGAGCTCACATAGGCTCAGTGTTTTTTCTGCTCTTTGTCTTTTTTTTTTTTGCTCATTTCTGCCTCATTTTCCATATGCCTCCTTCTATTAAGGTGTCAACTGCAGGGCACTCACTCAGCCCAGTCATCGTGAGCCACAGAAGCTACTCGGACACCTGTGTGCATTTAGCAGGACAAAGCTATGCTCAGGTGATTGTCAGCCGAGTTGATGCAGTATGAGATTGTGTCAAGGTCAGTGGTGCAACTCAGTGAGCTGAGATGTCTGTCTTCTGCCCCTCTGGTCCCTTCACCATCAGCTTTAATGAAGACCATAGAATTGAAAGGGTGTTGGAGGTCTTTTCCCTTAAGGATCCTGATCTCCAAGTACAGAAGTGCATTCGACAGCATCCCCATTGATGGCTGCTCCTCCGTCCTCTACTTGAATAATTCCATTGGCAGGGCGCTCCTCACTCTTAGGCAGCCCATTCCCTTGTCAGGCATTGCAAAACTTGACCCCAAATGGGTCTACCTGCATCTTTTATGAAGTCATCTTCTGAAGTAACTCTCTTCTCCAACGATTTGAAAAGTTATGAGTCAAGGATTAACTCTCAGTCTCCCCCTCCCTCCACCAAAGTTTTCATTTCTCTGGGCAAACAAGTGTAGCTCTCTCAAACACTATAATTTAGGCAGAATTTTTAGACCTCTCACCATCCTGGATATCTGGTTCTGCAGGCCTCCTAATTAGAAGTGGTTGTTGTGTTCCAGAGGTGATTGAGATTCCTGAAGAGGAATTTTGCTTGACCCAGACGTTTTGGTCTAAAGATGAGGCTCTGTTGCGCTAGCTTCTTTAGGCAGCAGAAATATATAATTGTGTCTGTATGTATATATATAGATGACATGGTGTTTTTAATTACTATAAAGTTCATATAAAATACTTTCTGTCTAGTAAGGTTTTGGTAATTCTGTGCCTGTGCTGTTGAAAATCTGAACCAAAATACATAACTTTATATTTAGCATCTTGTATGATTCAGCTTGATGCTATAATCTGTCAAGTCTTTTTTTCTCTTATGAATCATAGTAGCTGTCTTTCTTGGCTCTGTGCCCTCAGTAGGTTTCATAGGAAATCTTCTTATCTTCATTCAAGTAGTTGATAAAAATTTTAAATGGCATAAATAAAGACAGAATTCTGCAGCATCCTACTAGAATGTTTAGAGTTGAGGCTCGTCTATTAAAAAATATTACTTGGATAAGGAAACACAAGCTTTAAATGATACATTAAACAAGATGGACTTAATTAATGTTTATAGGACATTCCATCCAAAAATAACAGAATACACTTTCTTCTCAAGTGCTCATGGAACATTCTCCAGGATACATCATATCTTGGGTCACAAATCAAGCCTTGGTAAATTTAAGAAAATTGAAATTGTATCAAGTATCTTTTCTGACCACAATGCTATGAGATTGGATATCAATTACAGGAAAAAATCTGTAAAAAATACAAACACATGGAGGCTAAACAATACACTACTAAATAACCAAGAGATCACTGAAGAAATCAAAGAGAAAATAAAAAGTTACCTAGAAACAAGTGACAATGAAAACAGAATGACCCAAAACCTACGGGATGAAGCAAAAGCAGTTCTAAGAGGGAACTTTACAGCAATATAATCCTACCTCAAGAAACAAGAAATATCTCAAATAAACAATCTAACCTTACAACTAAAGCAATTAGAGAAAGAAGAACAAAAAAACCCCAAAGTTAGAAGAAAGAAAGAAATCATAAAGATCAGGTCAGAAATAAATGAAAAAGAAATGAAGGAAACAATAGCAAAGATCATTAAAACTAAAAGCTGGTTCTTTGAGAAAATAAACAAACTTGATAAACCATTAGCCAGACTCATGAAGAAAAAAAGGGAGAAGACTCAAATCAATAGAATTAGAAATGAAGAAGGAGAAGTGACAACTGGCACTGCAGAAATACAAAGGATTATGAGAGATCACTACAAGCAACTGTATGCCAATAAAATGGACAACCTGGAAGAAATGGACAAATTCTTAGAAAAGCATACCTTCTGAGACTGAACCAGGAAGAAATAGAAAATATAAGCAGACCATTCACAAGCACCGAAATTGAAACTGTGATTAAAAATCTTCCAACAACAACAACAACAAAAAAATCTTCCAACAAACAAAAGCCCAGGACCAGATGGCTTCAGAGGCGAATTCTATCAAACATTTAGAGAAGAGCTAACACCTATCCTTCTCAAACTCTTCCAAAATATAGCAGAGGGAGGAACACTCCCAAACTCATTCTATGAGGCCACCATCACCCTGATACCAAAACCAGACAGAGATGTCACAAAGAAGGAAAACTACAGGCCAATATCACTGATGAACATAGATCCAAAGATCCTCAACAAAATACTAGCAAACAGAATCCAACAGCACATTAAAAGGACCATATATCATGGTCAAGTGGGTTTATCCCAGGAATGCAAGTATTCTTCTATATATGAAAATCAATCAGTGTGATAAACCATATTAACAAATTGAAGGAGAAAAACCATATGATCATCTCAATAGATGCAGAGAAAGCTTTTGACAAAATTCAACACCCATTTATGATAAAAAACCCTCCAGGAAGCAGGCAGAGAGGGAACTTCCTTCAACATAATAAAGGCCATATATGACAAACCCACAGCCAACATTGCGCTCAACGGTGAAAAACAAACCATTTCCACTAAGATGAGGAACAAGACGAGATTGCCCACTCTCACTGTATCAGCTATACATACACATATATCCCCATATCTCTTCCCTCTTGCGACTTCCTCCCACCGTCCCTATCTCACCCCTCTAGGTCATCACAAAGCACCGAGCTGATCTCCCTGTGCTATTCGGTAACCTAAGTGTCCATTGACAGATGAATGGATAAAGAAGACGTGGCACATATATACAATGGAATATTACTCAGCCATAAAAAGAAACGAAATTGAGGTATTTGTAGTGAGGTGGATGGACCTAGAGTCTGTCATACAGAGTGAAGTAAGTCAGAACGAGAAAAAGAAATACCATACGTTAACGCATATATGGAATCTAAAAAAAAAGGTTCTGAAGAACCTAGGGGCAGGACAGGAATAAAGACGCAGACGTAGAGAATGGACTTGAGGACACGGGCAGGGGGAAGGGTAAGCTGGGACGAAGTGAGAGAATGGCATGGACATATATACACTACCAAATGTAAAATAGATAGCTAGTGGGAAGCAGCTGCATAGCACAGGGAGATCAGCTCGGTGCTTTGTGATCACCTAGAGGGGTGGGATAGGGAGGGTGGGAGGGAGACGCAAGAGGGAGGAGATGTGGGGATATATGTATACGTATAGCTGATTCACTTTGTTGTACAGCAGCACCTAACACAACATTGTATAGCAATTATACTCCAATAAAGATGTTCAAAAAAATTATTTGGCAGCTTGTGATTTGCTCTTCTTCCCACAAGGATAAAAGATTTTATGTACTGACTTGCCAAAATTCAAATCATGTCTGGAATTTTACTGATTTAATAGCCTGGTAACCATATCATGAAAGAAGAGAGATTTGTTTGGCTATATTTTACGTTAGATTACCATCCTAGATCTTACTAATCACTTTTTTCTTTTCGACTTGTTCACAAACCAACTGTTTACTAATCTGCACCTTCATTTATTCAGCTTCAAAGAGATGTTTATTTGTGAATCTTCAGTGTCTAGTATAGCACTCAGTATATGGGACATGGTTCTTGCCTTCAGAAAGTTTATAGTCTGGTGAAGAAAGAGATATATAGTTATAGTACTCTGTTGGTAATATACACATGTGTGTATGGTATTTATATTACTTGTATAATAAAGATGGAGTTTTATAAACACAGTACAGTAAATAACACTTAGTAAAGGTATGTTTAAGAGAGCTGACCCTGTCTGGTTGTGAGGTAATGGACAAGTACGATTTGAGCTGGGACTGCAGAATAAGGAGTTGATGATTAGTTTTGGAAAGGAGGGAAGGCATTCAAAGAAAGGAATAAGGCCTCCAAGGATAAGTGGCCTGTGCCTAGATTCCAGACTCTGGCCTGCCTAGGCCCTTCTGCCTGCCACTGTGACCTCCAGACTCCCGACCTGTGGCTTGCACTTGGTCATGTTAACTACTGGGTTTTTTTGCTCTTTCCTTAACTATTTGACTTACAGACTTCTAAATGAAGTCTGTGTTTTTGATGAGGCATTCAGGATAATCAATAATCAGATGACTACAGACCGATGACTACAGGACATGTCTCATAGCCACCTACATCCTAGTACGACAGCCACCCCATAGATACTATGGAAAGCAGTGGTGTTATGACCCTAAAAGATGTCACATGCAACCATATAGACTGACAGACTTTAAAATTAGGGTAGCACCTATGTTTTAAACCAGTAATTCCACTGAAAAGAGACCTTCTCCCATACACACACCCACTATCCTCATGCCTCAGGACATCCAACCACCTTTACTTTGAAATGTCTCATCTCCTTTCATCCTTAGTTGAATTGTTTGAGAAGATTTGAAGTGGATCGATTCAGCTGTGTTTGCATTTTCTAGAGCATGAAAAATGGTGTTTCAGCACTTGCCTGGTGGCACAGTGGCTAAGAATCTGCCTGCCAACGCAGGGGACACGGTTTTGAGCCCTGGTCCGGGAAGATCCCACATGCCGCGGAGCAACTAAGCCCACAACTACTGAAGCCCGGATGCTCTAGGGCCCGCGTGCTGCAACCGCTGAAGACCGCGTGCCTAGGGCCCGTGCTCCACAACAAGAGAAGCAACTGCAAGGAGAAGCCCACGCACCGCAAGGAAGAGTAGCCCCTGCTCGCTGCAACTGAAGAAAACCCGTGCGCAGCAATGAAGACCCAACTCAGCCAAAAAAAAAAAAAAAAAAAAAAAATCGTGTTTCAGTGATTACATGCGGCAATCGAGGAACCAATTGTACAGCCCAGTTTTTTAGATTGCAGGTGGAATTGGCAACATCGGTAGTTAGAGAAACTGCCCCCAAGCACAGGAGCTGGATAAATTCAGTTCATGCTGCACAGAGAGAATAAACCTGAAACACCACAATGGAGTTTTCTTCAAATGCATTTCCAATCATTCCTCATTTGCTAAGGAAGAGCTTTTATTTTTCCATGTTGGACCTCTGTTTCGATCAGACATGTAGCCAATTGGCTAAGATAGCAATTCGAAAAGCTGGTTGGGATTCTGTTTTTAGTGTCCTGGCAGGAAAGAGATGTTTGTTATAATTGGGAGCCTTAGCTGTTCTTCCATGTGGCCATTTCCTCCTGATTCTTACTCCCCTTCACCTTGTTTCTCTGGGAGCCCGTAGTGTTGCTTTTTATATAGAAGAGGGACATACATGACCAAGGGCCGTGAGACAGCTCATGAATTACTTTTTGGCTTAGAGGGCTGACGTTTTGAGGGTCAACAGCAGGAAGCTTTGCCATGAGGTCTGCAGGGGTTTGGGAGAGCAGGCAAATGCTCTGTGAACAAATCTCATGCCTGTGGGGCACTTTGTTACTTCCCTGCAACGACCTGCTCCAGCAGGTGGTACTCAAAGCCTGCTTACAGGACTGATAGTGGTTTAGCTAAATCTGCTGCCCGAACCAGACAGCTCACACAGGGTCAACTTCTTACACTACCCGGCCCTGTTCCTTTGCTACAATCGAAAGTTACAAAACCTGAAAGGGGACTAACATTTATTGAGTACTTAGTGTATGCCAGGCGTTGCGAAACATACTTTATAGTTATTTCACTGAATTCTCACCGTTTCTTATTTACTTCTCACCACGGTCCTGAAATTGAAATTTTACTGTCCTGACTTATAGATGAGGAAACTGAGACTCAAAGAAGTTAAGCAACTTGCGCAAGTTAATCATTTCCTGGCAGTGATGATCAGAGCCTGAGTTCAGGATCTAAACAAGGTTTCACTGACTCCAGTTAAATCCAGGACACTAAACCTCGAGAAAAACTTGTGTTCTGAGGGTGGCTAGAAACCAAGTCAGGCTGAGAAGCAACTGAGCTTCCAGCACAGCTTTTTGATATAGAATGTGACATATAGACAATGACATATTCTTTCTTTTATTGCCATCCAGTAATGTCAGAGCTTTATTGAAATTGTAAGATATTATAACGACAGAATCTTGTCACTGCTGTGATCTAGAGGTCAGTGTAAGCGTAGCTCAGTTTTCTATCACTCTACCCTCTCCCACCCTTCCCAAATGAATCCAAGTAGTGCAAGCTGGATGTCCTGTCCTTTTAGCCCGTGACAAACAAAAGAAGTGACTGAAACTATGCAGAAGCTATGCCCTGTTCACAGAGCAGAGTCTGTCAAAATTAAAGAGCTCTGAATTTCCAACAACTTCAGACAGACACTGGCAGCTGACTCACCATGCTTTTCAAATTTTGTTTTCCTTTAAACTTGAGAAATGCCTTTAATGCTTTCCTCCTGATAAGAATGCATTGCAGACATGATCTTCTAAGCCAAACAACTGTTTTATGAGGCCTTGCAAGCCTGTTGATTGTATTCATCCTCTTTCTCAACAAATGGTGTATCCCTGCACTTATTGTAGCCAGTAGGTCTTGTCAATAAATCTGCCAAAGGCCAGGCCGGTCTGCACAAAGCATGTTTTACACCTTCCCCAACGGGATGAAAGGCAACTTTTCAGAGCTCGGTAGGGCGGAAATTCCTTATCTTATCGAGCTCAAGAATAAAAGTGTACATCTATCAGTTTTCATTCTCGCCTGCCTACTACAGTGGTCAGGAGATGACTTATTGTTCCTTCATTAGCCAACTTGTAAATACCCAAGTTCAGGGGCGAGGAAGGAAAGTTCCAGCTGTACTCTGTGATCTCAGAATCACTGACTAGTGGGGGCAGGCAAGAGAGAGAAGTGCATCCTGGGAGGCCTGCTTTCCTTTCCCACAACGATGCTTAAGTGCCATCGTTCAGGAATAATCAAAAGGGAAGTTTGTGCATCCAGTTACCAGATAGGGGATCAGAGAGCCTCAATTTCTCTTGACGTAGTTATGGGTCTTCTATGGGGATTAGAAAGCTCTGCAATCATGCCGATGACTTTCAAAGGCAACGTGAGATATTTCACCGCTCAAACCAAGTCCAGCTATCTCAGTAACCCAGCGGCTAGCGGGCAGTGCCAATGCTGTTGTAAAATCGGGAGCTTTTGTGTTGGTGAATTGCTCGTGAAGCACAGAGAGCTGGGTAACCTATTTTAAGGAGCTTTTATATTTCTGACAGGGGTGATTAAAAGACAGGCTCTGTTGCTCAGATCAGCACATAGACCACAGGCATAACTTTACCCCGCAGATTTCTAACTGAGATATATTTCTGTTTGCAGTGTTGGTGAGTGCTGGAGAGGTCATTTTGATTTGTTATTTTGTAGACTGGGCATTCTGAATATGGAGGAGTTAGTTCACAGGGAGCTGTCATTAATTTGTAACTTACAGTCCCTTTTGGAAGTGTCTCTTGCCACTAATGTCATTGCAAGCAAAGTTACAGTCCCCTCAGAATCCTTCATCCTGAAATGGTCACGTCCAGTCCTGCCAGGGGAGAGCTCAGCTTGCGCTGTTGGTTTGTATAACATCTGTATTTGCTCCAGTTTTCCTAAATTTACAGTCAGTAGCCTAGTTAGTTTAGGAGATTTTTTTAGTTAGATGAGATAACTCACAAAACTGGTAAGGAATCTTTCAACCTAAGTTAAAATGGAAACAGCTGTATCTTCAGTAGAAATTCTCTGTAACATTCTATCACTTTTGTTTATTTTTCTTGACAATGAGGAAAGGAAATACCAGAATTGAAAGTCTGTCCCTTAGTAACTGGCAAGAAGGTGGGTTCTGGTCTGCCTAACTTTTCTCTGGGTAGATTTAATCAGTGTTTGCTGTCAAAGAAGAGAAATGTCTAGCTTTGGCAAAGACACTTTCTCTGTCTCGATAAACACGGTTAAGGTGACAGTAGGCCCTGTGTGAAAAAAGTGAGGGGAATACTTTTTTATGATTGGGATACCAAAAGACAGATTTACTAGGGGGTCTGCTGGGCTTTTCTCCCTAAACTTCCTGATTTAGCGGGTGATGCAGGAGCAGGTACAATGTTATATGCTGTTACACAAGTGAAACCAACAGATTTAATGATTCCCTGCTTCTGGGTCATAATTCTTTGGTAACAGCGAGAATCTCAAACCTGCAGTACTCCTTCATCTTCCCCAGGGCACACACATTTCTTTTCGTAAGGTGGGGTTCTGTTTTGTTTTGCCTTCGTCTCCAAAAAGACTATAATGAGGAAAAAAAGAAATAAGCAAGTGTTGAAATATGAATGAGTCAGAGAAAAGCATTAACCAGAGCCTCTCCTCATTAGAAGCTCCCTAAGTTTTATGTGTTGGCAGGAGGCTTCACATGGAAACAAGCTCAAGTGGGCACCACTCCTGCTGTTCTGAGGCCCAGCCTGGCTGAGCGTGTGCTCAGGGGCTGTATGACATTCCCTGCCACCTCTGCTGCTCGGCTTAGGGCATTGGCTTAGGGAGTCAGCTTAGGCCACAGGCACAGTAAAGGGCCTGTAGGGATCCTGGCCTTCAACGGATGTTAAATGATTTTTGTTTTCTGAGCTCTCAGTTGCCCAATCCCTCCACCAGCCACTCCGAGCTTTATTGAGGTAAAATTGACAAAATTGTGTATCAAATTGACAAAATTGTGTTAAGGTGTATAGCATGTGATTTGATATGCATATACAATGTGAAATGATTACCACAATTAATTAACACGTCCATTACCTCACATAGTTACCGTTTTTTTTTAAAGGGTAAAAACA
>NW_020174372.1:1389880-1520764 GCF_003031525.2 Neophocaena asiaeorientalis asiaeorientalis | reverse complement strand
TTTTTTTTAATGGTGAAAACACTTAAAATTTGCTTTCTTAGATAATGTCAAGTATGCAGTACAGTATTATTAACTGTAGTCACCATGCTGACCATTAGATCCCCAGAGCTTATTCATCTTATAACTAAAAGTTTGTGTCCTTTGACCAGCACCTCCCATTTCTTCCACCCCCAGCCCCTGGCAACCACCATTCTACTCTCTGGTTTATGATTTTGACTTTTTTTAGAGCCCACTTTTATGTGATAGTAATACACTACTTGTCTTTCTTTGTCTGGCTCATTTCACTTAGTATAACAGCTTCATCCATGTTGTCACAAATGGCAGGATTTTCTTCTTTTTTTTTATGTCTGAATAATATTCCTCACACATGTACCAAGAAAACATATACCACATTTAGAAAGAATTCATTCATCTGTTGATGGACACTTAGATTGTTTTCGTATCTTGGCTATTGTGAATAATGCTGCAGTGAACATTGGGGTGCAGACATGTCTTAGGGATACTGATTTTATTTCCTTTGAATACAAACCCAGAAGTAAGATTGCTGCATTATATGGGAGTTCTATTGTTACTTTCTGAGGAACCTCCATACTGTTTTCCATAGTAGTTGCACCAGTTTACGTTCCCACCAACAGTGGACAGGGTTCCTTTTTCTTCACATCCTCACCAACGCTTTTTATCTCTTGTCTTTTTGATTGATAGCCATTCTGACAGGTGTGAGGTGATATCTCATTGTAGTTTTGATTTGCATTTCCCTGATGATCAGTGTTACTTAGCATCTTTTCATGTACCTGTTGGCCATTTGTACGTCTTCTTTGGAAAAATGTCTATTTGGGTCCTTTGTCCATTTTATTTATCTATATATCTATCTATTTATTTATTGGCTGTGTTGGGTCTTTGTTGCTGTGCGCTGGCTTTCTCTAGTTGCGGTGAGCGGGGGCCACTCCTCATTGTGGTGCACGGGCTTCTCATTGCAGTGGCGTCTCCTCTTGCGGAGCACGGGCTCTAGGCACACAGACTTCAGTAGTTGTGGCTCACGGGCTCTAGAGTGCAGGCTCAGTAGTTGCGGTGCATGGGCCCAGTTGCTCCGCAGCATGTGGGATCTTCCTGGGCCAGGGATCGAACCCGTGTCCCCTACATTGGCAGGCAGATTCTTAACCACTGCGCCACCAGGGAAGCCCCCACTTTGTCCATTTTTAAATTGGATTATTTGGTTTTTTGCTATTGAGTTGTATATGTTCCTTATATATTTTAGATATTAATCCCTTATCAGATATTGGTTTGCAAATATTTTCTCCTATTCCGTAGGTTGCCTTTTCATTTTGTTGATTGCTTCCCTTGCTGTACAAAAGCCTTTTTAGTTCCCAATTTAAAGTAGTTGTAAATGCCTCTCAAGTGGCCTCACTTACCCTGTGACCGTGGACCAGGCCCTGTACCTCTCTGTCCTGCTTCCTCATATGTCTGTGGCTAGGATTGGACTAGATCAGTGGCTTTTCAGATGTTTTAAGCTATGGAACTCTTTACCCAAAGGAAATTTTGTGAAATATCCTAATACAAGCAGTTTTATAAAATCAGACCTATTCTCATTTAAGTGTGGACAAGGGATCCAGAACACCTCCCACCCCACTCAAATCCCCTTCATCTGTTGGAACTCCAACAGCTTGTTATCAGTTCAGCCTGATAGCAAGCTGGCTGGTTGTCAGGAAGTCAAACCAAAGCCTGAAAATGCAGATGATTTTACCTTTGTCAACCCTGAATCCTGGAGACAGCATATTTTACAGTTTTAAGTCAACCAACCTAAAATGGCTTAATCCATCAAAAATTTCTAAGCACTAATTATCCTTTTATATGCCCTGTTCTTGTAACCAGAGTATTTTTTAAAGCTTTGCTGTTGTTCCAGTGATATGCAAATGAATTGGGTGATGAATTCTGTAAAGCATACCCACATCGACATTTCAGAACTATGCCAGGCGCTCCTGGCTTCCAGAAACTCAGACTCTTTGCCCCACCCCCACCCCTCTAACCCCACTGCTGCTGGAATACTATATCACCTTTCTTATTGATTGTGTCAGTCTCCTGGCAAAAACTAGTCTCATCGCTTGAAAGATCAAAACTCGACTCCTGACTTTGTCTGCAAGTTCCATGATTATTTAATGTTTCTGTCAAACCCTATTTCCCTCTTCCTTCTAACACACATCCCACTTCAGGAAGTCATTCCCTCCCAGTTCTCTGCCTCCAAGCCCATGGTCATGCTCTTTGCCCATTTCTGTCTCTACCTTTCCCCATGAAGACCCCCATCCTTTTTGTTGCCTAGCAGTATCCTTTACAGCTCACCCTTCACAGCTCACCCTTCACATCCTTTCATGCTCCCTCTTCATCTTCCATGGTACTTAGCAAGGAGGCAGCGTGATGTGGCAGCAAGATTACAGAACAGGGAGACAACGCTAGTACTACTGTCCTCAAATTCTGCCACTTATTTGCAAGGTGCCCTTGGCTGCCTTCGACCTCACAGTTTCCTCATCTGTAAAATGAGGTTAATAATACCATATCTCCCTTGCCGACCTCGCCATGTGGTCGTAAGAATCACGAGAACTATTGCGTGTGGATGCACTCTATTATCACTTACTGTGCCCTAAAGCACTTGTTTTCATTGTTAATCCTACTCTACCCTGTACTCACCGCAGTCATTTCATGTGTGATATCTAGTCTCACTAGTTCTTTAGGTCAAAGATTTTTCATATATTTAAAGTGTAACTCCAGTACAACTCTGCAGTGGTCATCACAGTGCCGACCACACAGCGGGTACCTCATGTGGATTTAATAGAATTTTGATCTCTGATATTTCCCAAGAACCTCCCGTTTTGGTTGTGCTGCAGTGGTGGTTGGTTAATTATCAGATAGATACTTGAATTTCTGGCACTTTCCCAAAGCAAGATTGAAATTCTAAGGATATGAAATGGATGTGGGAGACCTTAGAAGCAGGGTAAATAAGTTGTTTGGGTGAGTTATTCTCTTGAAAATGAACTAAAGGCAGAACTCAGTTCTTGGATCAGTCGTCATGTGTCTGGTAGTCCATCCTCACTGTAGCCTTGTACAACTCTGTGGATGTTACTACAGTTCCCTGTGCTATGCGGTAGGTCCTTGTTGGTTATGTATTTTATATAAGTAGTATGTATATGTTAATCCCAAACTCCTAATTTATCCCTCCCCTACCCCCTTTCCCCTTTGGTAACCCTAAGTTTGTTTTCTATGTCTGTGAGTCTATTTCTGTTTTGTAGATAAGTTCATCTGTATCATTCTTTTAGATTCCACATATAAGTGACATCATATGAAAAACGAACAAACAAAAAAACCACCAAGGGCTTCCCGGGTGGCGCAGTGGTTGGGAGTCCACCTGCTGATGCAGGGGACACGGGTTTGTGACCCAGTCCGGGAGGATCCCACATGCCGCGGAGCGGCTGGGCCCGTGAGCCATGGCTGCTGAGCCTGCGTGTCCGGAGCCTGTGCTCCGCAGCGGGAGGGGCCGCAGCAGTGAGAGGCCCGCGTACCGAAAAAAAAAAAAAAAAAAACACCAAAAGACTCTCTGGATGCTCACATTGGACAGGGAGAAAGTCCCAGTAAGTGAGGATGCCACCCAGACTATCAGAACTATACCAGGTTTCACTGAGAAGGCTGCTTCAGTCTGAAATAGCAGAAGACCCTTTGCTGGCTTCAGCTGATGACACATTTTAGCAGTCCACATGAATTTGCTTCCAACTTTCTCCTAGTCGAAATAGGAAATAGGTTCTTGTATTATGTCCATTGTAAGAGTCAGTGCTCTTAGTGCCTCAGTAAGGGGAAGGCAAATGCTTCATGTAAGTGAAAATTTGTTTTAAATCATACAGAAATATACCATTTTTTAAAAAGTTATCTAAAATAAGGTGAACCTTCAGGAAAATAAGGTGAACCTGTTGTGATGGACTCTCCTTTGGGTGGCAGGGGCATGCTGGGTACCTCTTACTACCCTGGAGGTTTAATTTGCAATGAGTAAGCTGGTAATCAGTAAAACTTGATTTCCCCCCCTCCAAGCTTGACGTGTCTAGTGTACCTTCTGCTTCTGGAAGAATTGAACTTTGTTGGAAGGGTGAAATTTCTGAACCAAGAATGGGGACATGGGAGCTATGAATTTTGCTGAAAATCATCAGTGTACCAGACTACCCAATCCCTAGTTCAGGCTACACAGCCTCCACACGATCCTGGTCAGTGCTACAGATCTAAGTGTGTCTACCCCCATGCATTTATCCTGGTGATTATTATCTGTGGAAAGTCTCAGCCAGCATGCTTCTTTCTCCTTTTTAAGAAAAAAATTTGTTTCTTGAGACATTTCTTCTATTTAGCCAAACTAAATGTGTATAAATTTGTTCTTTGCAGATTTGCTTATTTCTAGGCACCTCCCTACATGATTTCAGCATAAATAATACCCTTCCCTACCTACTACAAGCTACAGGAGTCACTAGCGTTTTAGAAAAGTAAGTGGAGCAGAGTTAGTAACACTCCACAATCCAGTGTATCTACTGTAGGGCATGGACCATGTCTTACTTAAATTTTTATTTCTAGTTCCTCATATAGTACATAGTAGATGTTCAAGAATGCTTATTAAATGAAAAAGAGGTATATATATATATGTGTATGTGTGTGTGTGTGTGTATGTATGCATTTTCCAATTTAAAAGTTTATTACTGGGCTTCCCTGGTGGTGCAGTGGTTGGGAGTCCGCCTGCCGATGCAGGGGACACGGGTTCGTGCCACTGTCCAGGAAGATCCCACATGCCGTGGAGCGGCTGGGCCCGTGAGCCATGGCCGCGGAGCCTGCGCGTCCGGAGCCTGTGCCCTGCAAAGGGAGAGGCCACAGCGGTGAGAGACCCGCGTACCGCAAAAAAAAAAAAACAAGTTTATTACTACTTAGCTAGAAAAAGACGCCAGAGGTAAATTTGGATGGATGTTGTTGAACATGACATTTCTAATGCAGTGCTCGACAAAATCACCCACCCAAAAGGAAGCCAAAATCCATGAACTACATGGTATGGCTATGCGGCAGCTGCAGGACATTGGCAAGTCTTCTTGGATGTGTCCTGCAGGACCCAGTGAGCCCAGACCCAGAGGAATTCTAGTGACAGTGCTCTCTCAACTCTCCTTCATGAACTACCATTGCCAAAAGGTACACACAGTTAAGTAAAAGCCTAAGCAGGGCTGGCAGTATTTTAATGTACAACCACCTCGTAGGCCTCAGTAAGGTATTAAGTTCCTAAGGCTCTGGAATTTTCCTTGAAGGATTTCATAACCACATCAAGCTTGTTAGAGTACTGATTATTGCTACTGCTGCTGTTTTCCCAGTGGAAGTTCCTGATTTGATGTCCATTTGATACTTTTCTTCTGTACTTCAACCTCTCTTTCTTATACAGACTTGCAACCTTTAACTGTTTTAATGGTGAGAAATCAGCTAATCTTTGCTGTAAAATATGTACTAAGAACTAGCCATGTCTTTTCAATGTTTTATATATATACATATATATATATATACATGTATATATATATACTTTTTCCGATTCTTTTCCATTATAGGTCATTACAAGATATTGAATATAGTCCCCTGTGCTATATGGTAGGTCCTTGTTGTTTATCTATTTTACTCAGTATCTGTTAATCCCAAATACCCGATTCATCTCTCCCACCCCTTTCCCCCTTGACAACCCTGTTTGTTTTCTATGTCTGTCAGTCTGTTTCTGTTCTATAATTCGCTTAATTTGTATCATTTTTTTTAGATTCCACATATAAATCGTATCATATAATTGTCTTTCTCTTTCTGGCTTACTTAGTATGATGATCTCTAGGTCCATCCATGTTGCTGCAGATAGCATTATTTCATTCTTTTTTTAGGGCTGAGTAATATTCCATTGTGTATATCTCCCACACCTTCTTTATCCATTCGTCTGTCAACAGACACTTTGGTTGCTTCCATGTCTTGGCTATTGTAAATAGTATTGCTAAGAATATTGGGTGCATGTACCTTTTCAAATGACAGTTTTCGTCTTTTCCGGATATATGCCCAGGAGTGGGATTGCTGGATCATATGGTAGCTCTATTTTTAGTTCTTTAAGGAAAACATCCTCCTTTAAGTGTTATATGTGATGTGCATATCTCCTATGCACGTATTTTGTTATTAAATCCATTGTCCCATTAAGTGCTCTTTAAAAGAAAATGTGACTGCACTTTTATATCTCCTTTCTTCATCCCACAGTATTCAGCAAACATTTGGGCCCCTGCTCTGTACCAGTCCCATTGCTGGAGACGAAAGACTACTGTACCTTCAGGGGCCTTGAATATGATGAGAGAGGGAAACAGACCCCTGCCTGTGTGCACACCTTCTTCTTCCCATTGAAGAATCTGACATCTGATGAATGGTTGCTGCTGGGCCATTCAGGGATTAAAGGCAAGGTTTATCAGTGGAACGAATAAAGAAATCATTGAGGAGAATAATTGTTCAAGTTTGAGGCTTCAGACTGTAATCTCACATTACCTGGAAAAATAGCAGCAGTGATTGCCATCGGCTGACACACCGCCCACCGACGGGGAGGGGGTGCTCTAGGCTGGCCGGGCCTCCTGCCAGCCGAGCCAGGAAAGTAGCCCTGATTAGAGCAACTAGAGCAACTCCCTGAGCTGGTTCATAATTTGCTTAATCACACTTACTTCACTGAACTATGGTTTTGGCTTTAGGGGGTTTTAGGGAAGAAATGCAAGGTTTGGGGAAAGGGAAAGGAAGCAGTCCGAAAGAATTCAAATTGATCCTCCTCCCTAGTCAGTTTGGGGTTGGCAGAAAAGAAAGCAGATGACATCAGTGACAGGTGTAAATATAAGGAAGCCGATTTGGACAATGGGTCCTTTGAGTCTTGTTTGGGTGAGAATTATTGAGATCACAAAAGGAAGCAGCTGGTAAGTTCTGGAAACCTTTTTAATGTAAGCCCAGAGTTTGAATAATGCACTAAATGGAGTGTAGTGCATATATTTAAATATTTATGTACGAATGGCTGTCGATTTTTAGCCTGCTCTGCCATGGTCCCATGACTTGATACAATTGCTTTTTAAATGATCATTTTGTAGATGCTAGAAAGGCATTGTACAGAAGATGAGAATCACAGCAAACCAAACAAAGAAAACGCAGAAGAGACCACTCTAAACCAAATATGTCCATCATAGCCAACTATATTTAAGAAGTTTCGAAGGCAGTTTAGCGTAGGGATTAAGATGGAGGAGTTTGGAACTGGACCTGCACTTTAATCCTATCTGTGATTTACTAGCTTTGTAGCCTTGGGTAAGTTACTTATCCTGTCTTTAAATTTCAAATTCTTCATCCTTAAAGAGGGGATAGAAATCGTACCACCTCACAGGAGTGCTGTGAGAATTAAATGAATTAATGGTGTTCAGTGCCTGACACGCATAAACCCTCAAAAAATGTTATCTTAAAAAAGGACGGTGTTGTATGTGAGGGCTCATGCAGGAAACCATTAGCAAAGCATGGGGAAGTCAGAACTCTGAGAGCAGCAACTTTGTTTTAGGGACTGAAGCTTTGGCAGTGAACGAAACGATGCCTGGCATGTGGTAGGTGCTCCGTAAATACTGACTGAATAACTGAAAAAATGGGTGTCATGCATTTAGGGTGTATAAACTGGATTATTCTATGAAATTGTACATTTTAAATGAGGAAAGTATAAGGAAAGAAATAATGGGTGAAAATTTTGTGTGTGGCAGAGGTGTATATTTCAAACTTTTAGCCAGGAAAATGTTCATCCTGTCATTTCCCGTCAGGGGCACAGGGTTTGATTCCCTTTTCTTCCCTAAGATCAAATGATTTGGGGGTGCTGTTTGTAACGATCTGGATGGGGTCCTCCTGGCTGCAGCATTCCCAGCTCCTGTCCTGTCCTGCTTGCGTGATGTTAAGAAGAGACACTGTAGGGGAGAGACAAGCACACGTTTAAATGACTGATTAAAAACATTCTTTTCTCCTATTTGCTTCCAAATCATGACAATTTAACTTCCCCTTGTGATGGAAAAGAGAAGCTTGGGAGTGCCAGATGCCGGAGTCCAGCTGCATCTCTGTTCTCCCGTTTGTAAACTGGCCCCACCTGGGGTCTCTTCTGAACTCCCCGGGGAAGCCGTGGGCTGGTGGGTTCTGCCCTTGTCTGTGTACAGCGCCTTCCTCTGCTCCCTGTGTTCCAGGCCTCGAACAAACAGAGGGTGGGGAAAGGGACTGACATTCTCTGCCTAACCCTCCCCTGCAGTCATTTCTCAGACGTGATGAACAAATACTGCCTTTGAAGGAAGACGTACAAATTTGCCCAAGAAGGGAATACAGTTCTGGGACCTCATAGCTACAGGATTGTGTAAATCACTCAACACTAGTAAAGTTGAAGTTATGAAAGTAAATAATTTCCATCTGTACCAGAGCTAATTGCTCTAAGGAAAATGGTGACAGAAGATGTATTCTGTAACATCTCAGGCAGCCCTGGAAGTCTGACTCCAAAGACAGAGTTTTCAACATACTCAACTCTAAGATGTTACATGTGGGTAGCTAATACTGATTTAGTTTGTGCTGTCTTCAGACATTATTCTAAGTGATTGTGACATATTAACTCACTCCCTTGAGGTCGTTATTGTTTATTATCTTTTACAATGAGGAAACTGAGGCACAGGGAGGTTAAGTGACTTGCCCAATGTTAGCACTAACTCTTAGCACTTGATTCAACATGTAAGGAAACTGAAATGCTGAGAAATAGCCCATGTGTGGCAAAATATTCAGCTCGTCACTCAGCTAAATAGCAATTTCCCCCCTTACTCTATGTGCACAAGGAACCATTGCATCCTTTCCTGTGGGAGTGGGTTATAGCTGTTGCCTATGAAGCCTGCATGCTAGGGGCAAACAGAAAGGCTTCCCGGGCCACTTCCTCTTGTCTGTTTAAAAGCTTGAAATCTGGGATTTCAGAACCTCAAATGGAGTCCTGGGAGATGAGCTGTTTGTCATATTTCAAAGAGCCTACAGGAAATTGCTCATTTAGGGGCAGTAAAACAGTGTGGGCTAACAGTGTGGGCTAATGTGTATAAAAACATTTTTGCGTGTGTTTGTCAAATTATATATATCATGTTAATGTAATAGTTTATTTTGTGTGGGTCAGACACTTTTCATGGCACTTGTGCCTTTTGCTTTTCGTCTTAAAAATGGGTAACTAATTATCTTCTACATACAGTTTAGAGAAATCCTTCTAAATATGGAATCTGGGGTCTGGACCTTAGGGATGAAAAAATTAGCACCTATTGACCTGCCGTGAGAGAGGGATATGTTACTAATAGTCAACAATCACAGTATACTCAAATGGATAGAACACCCCTATCCTGCAGGAAGGCAGTGCTTCCTGGCTGTTATCTTCCTTACCTGAATTCTTAATCCACTGTTGTATTGCAGAGAGCTGTGACTATGTTCTTACTAAGCTCTCAGGGGCTTTACCAATGGAATTTGCAAAATGTAATTAGGATGGTGAATCGTCTGGGACTCCCATCCCTACCACCAAAAGATACATTTTAAAGCCAAATAAAAATGCTATTTTGTATCATCTACTCTTTGGATTTTCCAAGCCCCTGGTCCATTTAGAGAGAACTGTTGAGCTTTAGCTATATAGTAGGTGCTTAACCATAAACTATAGAGCCAATCAAGCTCTTTTAAGTTTTGAATAAGTTATGCATTCATACGGATCAAAAATCAAAACAATGAAATGAGGTATATTCTGAGAAGTTTCCTTCCCACTTCTGTCCCCTTATAGTGTATTATTTACCCCTGTCCCTCCACCTACAGGTCATCACTTTTATTAGTTTCCTGTATACTGTTCCTGAGTGTATTTATGCATATAAGTAAATACATATAGTATCTTTTCCTTCCTTAACACAAAGACATGATACTCCTATATTTATAGCTATCTCCATTTATATATATAATATAAATAGGCATATATAATATATATAATATAAATATGTATATTACATATATGTATATTATATATATATATATGTCCTAGGACTTCTTTCACAGCAGAATATAAGGAGCATCCTCATTTTTTTTTTTTGGCCTTGCCACACAGCATGCGGGATCTTAGTTCCCCGACCAGGGATCGAACCCGTGCCCCCTGCAGTGGAAATGCAGAGTCTTAACCACTGGACCACCAGGGAAATTCCGTTTTTTTAATGGCTGCATCAGATTCCGTTGTGTATACGTAGGTGTGTATATATATATGTGTACACACACACACACACACACACACACACACACACACACACACACATACTCTTTTGATGGACACTTGGGATTTTCCAATCATTTGCTATTGTAAACAGTGCTGCAGTGACTGTCATGGCAATATATTATTTTGCATGAAAGCAGACCATCTGTAGAAAAAATTCCCAGAAGTGAGATTTTGGGTCAAGGGTAAATACATTTGAAATTTTAATAATGTTACCAAATTGCTCTTTGGAGTCACATTCCCACCAGCAATATATGAAAATGACTGATTTCCCATGGCCTCCTCAAAAGAATATTAGAAAACATTTTTATCTATCAGACTAGTCAAAATCTGGAATTTATGAAGTATACTTTTAATTTACATTTCTCCTGTTTGAAAAGATGCTCAACTTTTCTCATGTTGTTTAAAGGCCATTTTGTTCATTTTTCTATGAAATGTCTATTAATGTTCTTTGCTACTTTTTCTGTTGGGTTACTGATAATTTTCTTACCGATTTTTAGTAGCTCTTTCCATATTAGCGAGATTATCCATTGTTTTGTCTGTGACATGAGTTGAAAATATTTCCCCCAGGTTATTTGTTTTTTTTTACTTTGCTTATAATTTTTTTTTTTTTTGGCATACAGAAGGTATTGTTGTTTGATGTAATTGAATTAATCAAACTTTAATTTTATACTTTCTGGGTCTTTTTATTTTTTTTTGCTGTACGCGGGCCTCTCACTGCTGTGGCCTCTCCCGTCGCGGAGCACAGGCTCCAGACGCGCAGGCTCAGCGGCCATGGCTCACGGGCCCAGCCACTCCGCGGACCGTGGGATCTTCCCGGACTGGGGCACGAACCCATGTCCCCTGCATCGGCAGGCGGACTCTCAACCAGTACGACACCAGGGAAGCCCTTTCTGGGTTTTTAATCATAGTCAGAATGGCCCTTCCCCACTCCCAGGAAGTCACTCATATTTTCTTGTGTTTTATTTTCTTTTTTTTTTTAATTTATTTTGTTGAAGTATAGTTGATTTACAATGTTGTGTTAATTTCTGCTGTACAGCAAAGTGATTCAGTTATACATATATATACATTCTTTTTCATATTCTTTTCCATTATGGGTTTATCATCACAGGATATTGAATATAGTTCTCTGTGCTATACAGTAGGACCTTGTTTTTTTAATTTCATTTTTGGCTGCGTTGGGTCTTTGTTGCTGCACACGGGCTTTCTCTAGTTGCGGCGAGCGGGGGCTACTCTTCATTGCGGTGCACGGGCTTCTCATTGCGGTGCATGGGCTTCTCATTGCGGTGGCTTTTCTTGTTGCGGAGCACGGGCTCTAGGCATGCGGGCTTCAGTAGTTGTGGCTTACGGGCTCGAGAGCGCAGGCTCAGTAGTTGTGGCACGGGAATTTTCTTGTATTTTTAAGAACCCATTTTATTACAGAAAATTTTAAGCATACACAAATTAGAAAATAGTATAATAAACCTCAATTACGTGTCATCCAGCTTCAACAATTAGGGGTATTTTGCCAATCTTGTTTTATCTTATCCTCCCATCCATTTTGAGAATATTTGAAGCAAACCCGAGACATTATATTTTCTTTATAAGTATATCAATATATATCAATAACACGTAAGAACTTTTTAGAACATAACTTCTATAACATTATTATACCAATAATTCCTTAAGATTATCCAATACTATTCTGTGTTCACATTTTCTTTTCTGGAACTTTTATGGCTTTGTTTTCTATGCGTATAGTATGAGGTATGTACTAACCTTATTTTTTTCCTGGCTACCCAGTTGTCCCAACTCAGCTTCTTAAAGTGTATTCTTACCTTACTGGTTTGAGATGCCACCTTTACCGTATAACAAATTCCCATGTGTATTTGAGTCTACTCAAATGTTACTACTATACTGTTTTATTTACTGTGGCATTAGAGAATGTTTTAATGTCTTTCAGGACTAGTCATTCCCTAAATGAAATAGTAAGTCATCTACTCTAATTTATGCTATTTAAAAATGGCAGAAAATTATAGTTTATAGTCCAGCCTCGTCAGATCTGGTGATTTAGAAATCAGCAAGGAGTGGGAGTAGAATGTGTGAGCATAAATGTGGTCCCTAAGGAAAGTAAGAGTAATAACACTATAGGA
Organism: Neophocaena asiaeorientalis asiaeorientalis; assembly: GCF_003031525.2. NCBI lineage: Eukaryota > Metazoa > Chordata > Mammalia > Artiodactyla > Phocoenidae > Neophocaena > Neophocaena asiaeorientalis. The sequence continues at coordinate 1,508,311 of NW_020174372.1, read as the reverse complement.
AAGTAAATAGTAATAACATAAAAGTTTGAAACCTGGGGCAGGTCCTCATCTGGAGGTGGGAGGAGAGAGCAGAACCAGCAAAGGATAAAGGACATAGTTTTGGTGGTTGAAGCGTGCTTCTCCCTTGGAAGTAGCCAATCCTGGTTCTCTTTGGCAAAGTCAGAAAGGCCTACAGTAGAGAAAGTTGCAGCATTGGCTGTGTACCTGCCCTAGGGAACCAATCAGAGATGCAAATCATGCTGCAGAGCCCAGAGGGCCCGGATGAAGCGTGTGGAGGCGGCTGTGCCGTCACTGTGCTCTGGGCAGTTCACAGGCCTGGGCAGCCAATAACCCTGAACTCCAGGGCTGCCTGGGTGCTGGTTTGTGCCTCTGAAGGTGCGAGAGTGAACCTTACGAGGCCTTTCCCAGGCAAAGGATGAAGCTGTATTATTCTGAGCCCTCTTTCCAGGAGACAGTATTAGTTCTGGCTAACAAGATACCTTTACTGGAAAAGGTCTGAGAGAGAGGACTTCTGGTACGAGTTATCGTGGGAGAGACATCTAAAGTATTTAGCAGGGGCAAATCATAATACCTTTTATCCTTTTGAAATGCATGTATCTGCTGGGACTCTGCGGCTTCACAAAAGCCCAGAGAATGATAAGGTGGTCAAAGCGGGTGTGTGTGTGTGTGTGTGGTGTGTGTGTGTGTGGTGTGTGTGTGTGTGTGTGTGTGTGTGTGGTGTGTGTGTGTATGTGTGTGTGTGTGTGTCCCCGGAGCGGGTGGAGACTGAACGGGGATGACTACAGAATGACTTCATCCCCGGCAGACACCCTTAATAACCCATGGCACAGCTCCTAACCTCCTCATCCCCAATTTCCTCCTTATAACCTGCAGGTGAACACACTGGCTTACCGCACAGGGAGGTGGGGAAGATTAATTAGTTTCAGATGGGAAAGTTCTTGGCTGCGGAGTCATGTGGTGTAGTGAGCGTGCTAATTTGAGGCTGCACAGCCAGGAGTTGCCTGCTGCCCAAATGCAGGCCGCAAAGGGTAAATGGAAATTGGTCGTCATCAGAGTCAGGGGAGTGGGCTTTGCAGACTGAATGAATGGGTGAAGTCAGCCTTGTTCGGGCATATTCAACGATTCCTTACTCAGTGTCTACCCTGTGCAAGTGGTAACGGGCAGCCATGATGGGGGCAGGAGGAGTGATGGCCCTGAGGTGCAGGCATTGCTGGGGCGGCTGTTAGTCACAGTGGAAGACCGTAGCCTAGAATTGTGACTCTGGGGACGAGAAGTCATCTTTGCCATCAACGATGTGAGCTGGGCGTCAGTTGTAGTCGGCTCCACATTCCGGCGTACTCTGAAGAATAAGAAGGGTGATCAGCGCTCCCTCAGTCCCCTCACTTTCCAGATGCCAACCTTATCAAATCCCTAAGCTAGTCTTCTCTCCTAGGTGTTTGCAGTGAAAAGAATCTTTGTGTTCATTAACAAAAGGGGAAGAGAAAAGAGACCCCTCTTTTGGCCTCTTTGTCTTCTGTTATTGCATGCTGCTGCTTTACAGAGTACGTTCAAGGTGTGTTTTATTTTAAGCACAAGGTAAAAGGGACTATTTCAGGCATTATCACAGAACACTTTCTTTGCCAATAAGGAGTTTTATGGTCTGGAAATTGGTACAGAATATGGATGAGATCTCAATGTACATTTCAAGCTGAACTCTTTCTTTTTTTTTTTTTCTTTCAGGTGTCCTTGAGTGAGGGTAGCAGGGAGTAAAAGAGGAGGAGAAAAGAAAATTAAGAAAGGTGAGTATGAGTAAATTTGGAAGGTGAAGTAAAGGGCTTCTCTGGGCAAATGAGGCTGCTAAGACCATTATCCCAATAGGAAGGTTTGGGACTGTGGAAGGTGAGAGGTAACCAGAGAATCATCAGAGGCAGATTAGGAAAAAGGTCCTTAAGTTAAATGACAAACCCATTGTCATGTAAAAATAGTGTTGTTTCTTGAAATACAAGATTTTAAGAAAGGAGAATAGGGCAAAGCACCATTGTGTTAATATGAAATTCTGGTTTTCAGTGACTTTTTATTTTATTAAAAAAATTATACAATTTTTAAAGGTTACTTTGCATTTATAGTTATTACAAAATATTGGCTATATTTCCTGTGTTGTACAATACATCCTTGAGCCTATTTTATTTATTTATTAAAAATTTACCATTTTATTTATTATTTTTTTTAATCAATTTATTTTTTGGCTGCGTGGGGTCTTTGTTGCTGCACGTGGGCTTTCTCTAGTTGCAGCAAGCGGGGGCTACTCTTCGTTGCAATGCATAGGTTTCTCATTGTGGTGGCTTCTCTGTTGCAGAGCATGGGCTCTAGGCACACGAGCTTTAGTAGTTGTGGCACATGGGCTCAGTAGTTGTGGCTCACGGGCTCTAGAGCACAGGCTCAGTAGTTGGGGCGCATAGGCTTAGTTGCTCTGCGGCATGTGGGATCTTCCCGGGCCAGGGCTCAAACCCATGTCCCCTGCATTGGCAGGCAGATTCCTAACCACTGCACCACCAGGGAAGTCTCTTGAGCCTATTTTAAACACAAGAGTTTGTACCTCCCACTCCTCCACCCCTATATTGACCCTCCCATCCAACCCCCACTGGTAACCACTAGTTTATTCTCTACATCTGTGAGTCTGCTTCTTTTTTGTTACATTCACTAGTTTATTTTTTAACCTCCAACATATAAGTGATATCATGCAGTATTGCTTTCTTTTTCTGACATATTTCACTTAGCATAATACCCTCCAAGTCCCTCCATGTTGCTAAAAATGGCAAAATTTCATTATTTTTTATGGCTGAGTAGCATTCCATTGTATATCTGTACCACTTTTTCTTTATCTGTTCATCTGCTGATGGACACTTAGATTGCTTCCATATCTTGGCAATTGTAAATAATGCTGATGTGAACACTGGGGTGCGTGCATCTTATTGAATTAGTGTTTTTGCTTTCTTCTGATATATACCCAGGAGTGGAATTGTGGGTCATATGGTAGCTCTATTTTTAGCTTTTGAGAAACCTTAATACTCTTTTCCACAGTGGCTGCACCAATTTACATTCTCACCAACAGTGTACAAGGGTTCCTTTTTCTCCACATCCTTGCCAACATTTGTTATTTGTGTTCTTATTGATGATAGTCATTTTGACAGGTGTGAGATGACATCTAACTGTGGTTTTTATATGCATTTCTCTAATAATTAGCAATGTGGAGCTTCTTTTCATGTGCCTATTGGCCATCTGCATGTCCTCTTTGGAAAAATGTCTGTCGAGTTCTTCTCATTTTTTAATCTGGTTGTTTATTTTTTGATGTTGAGTTCTATGAGCTATTTATATATGTTGGATATTAATCGCTTATCAGTCATATCATTTGCAAATATTTTCTCCCATTCAATATGTTGTCTTTTCGTCAGTTGTTCCTTTGCTGTGCAAAATCTTTTAAGTTTAATTAGGTTCCACTTGTTTATTTTTGCTTTTATCTTCTTTAATTTAGGAGAGAGATCCAAAAAAATATCGCTGCAATTTATATCAAAGAATGTTCTGCCTATGTTTTCCTCTAAGTGTTTTATGGTTTTGGTCTTACTTTTAGGTCTTTAATCCAGTTTGAGTTTATTTTTGTATATGGTATGAGGGAATGTTCTAATTTCGTTGTTTTACATGTAGCTGTCCAGTTTTCCCAGCACCACTTACTGAAGAAACTGTTTTTTCTCCATTGTATATTTTTGCCACCTTTATCGTAGTTTGACTATAAGTGTGGGTTTATTTCTGGGTTTTCTATCCTGTTCTGATCTATGTGTCTGTTTTTGTGCCGGTACCACACTATTGGGATAAACCCCACTTGATCATGGTGTATGATGCTTTTAATGTGCTGTTGGATTCTGTTTGCTAGTATTTTGTTGAGGATTTTTGCATCTATGTTCATCAGTGATATTGGCCTGTAGTTTTCTTTTTTTGTGACGTCTTTGTCTGGTTTTGGTATCAGGGTGATGGTGGCCTCGTAGAATGAGTTTGGGAGTATTCCTCCCTCTGCTAATTTGATAAGGACTGCATTGAGTCTGTAGAATGCCTTGGGCAGTATAGTCATATAAACTGTTTGTTCTTACAGTACAAGAACATGGTATATATCTTTCTACCTGTTTGTGTAGTCTTCAATTTATTTCATCAGTGCCTTACAGTTTTCAGAGTACAGGTCTTTTTGCCTCCTTAGGTATATTTATTCCCAGGTATTTTATTCTTTCTGATGCTGTGGTAAATGGGATTGTTTCCTTAATTTCCCTTTCGATATTGATACTTCAATATAAATGTAGAGAAATGCAGATTTCTATATATTAATTTTGTATCCTGCAACATTATTGAATTCATTAATGAGCTCTAGTAGTCTTCTGGTAGTGTCTTCAGGATTTTCTATGTATAGTGTCATGTCATCTGCAAACAGTGACAGTTTTAAGTCTTCCTTTCTAATTTGGTTACTTTGTTTTTCTTCACTGATTCTTGTGGCTACGACTTACAAAACTATGTTGAATAAAAGTGGTGAGAGTGGGCATCCTTGTCTTGTTCCTGATCTTAGAGGAAATGCTTTCAGCTTTTCACTGTTGAGTATGATTTTAGCTGTGGGTTTGCCTTTATTATGTTGAGGTAGGTTCCCTCTATGTCCACTTTCTGAAGAGTTTTTATCATAAATGGATGATGAATTTTATAGCTTTTTCTACATCTTTTGAGATGATCGTATGGCTTTTGAAGAACAAATTCTTCAATTTGTTGATGTGGTGTATCACACCAATTGATTTGCGGTATTGAAAATTCCTTGCATCCCTGGGATAAATCCCACTTGATCATGGTGTATGATCCTTTTAATGCATCGTTGGATTTGGTTTGCTAGTATTTTGTTGAGGATTTTTGTGTCTATGTTCATCAGTGATACTGGCCTGTAATTTTTTTTTGGGGGGGGGTATATCTCTTTTTGGTTTTGGTGATGGTGGCCTCATAGAATGAGTTCAGAAGTGTTCCTTCCTCTGCAGTTTTTTGGAATAGTTTCAGAAGGGTAAGCATGAATTCTTCTCTAAATGTTTGGTGAAATTCACCTGTGAAGTCATCTGGTCCTGGACTTTTGTTTGTTGAGGTTTTTAAATTACTGATTCAATTTCATTACTGGTAACTGGTCTTTTCATATTTTCTATTCCTGGTTCAGTTTTGGGAGATTGTACCTTTCTAAGAATATGTCCATTTCTTCTAGGTTGTCCATTTTATTGGCATATAGTAGCCTGTAGTAATCTCTTATGATCTTTTGTATTTCTATGGTGTCAGTTGTAACGTCTCCTTTTTCATTGGCGGACTCTCAACCACTGCGCCACCAGGGAAGCCCTGGGCCCTCTTCATTTTTTCTTGATGAGTCTGGCTAAAGGTTTATCACTTTTGTTTATCTTTTCAAAGAACCAGCTCTTAGTTTCATTGATCTTTTTTTTTTTTTGGTCTCTATTTCATTGATTTCTGCTCTGATCTTTATGATTTCTTTCCTTCTGATAACTTTGGGTTTTGTTCATTCTTCTTTTTCTAGTTCCTTTAGATGTAAGGTTAGGGTATTTATGAGATTTTTCTTGTTCTCTGAGGTATGCTTGTATTGCTATAAACTTCCTTCTTAGAAACTTTTGCTGTGTCCCATGGGTATTTGATTTTGTGTTTTCATTTGTCTCTAGGTATTTTTTGATTTCCTCTTTGATTTCTTCAATGATCCATCGGTTGTTTAGTAGCATAATGTTTAACCTCCATATGTTTGTGTTTTCTGCAGGTTTTTTTCTTGTAGTTGATTTCTGATCTCATGACATTGTGGTCAAAAAGGTGTGTGATTTGATTTCAGTTTTCTTAAATCTACCAATGCTTGTTTTGTGGCCTAGCATGTGATCTATCCTAGAGAATGTTCAATGTGCTCCTGAAAAGAATGTATACTCTGCTGCTTTCAGATGGAATGCTCTCTATATATCAAGTAATTCCATTTAGTCTAATGTGGTTTTTAAGGCCTGTGTTTCCTTACTGATTTTCTGTCTTGGTGATCTGTCCATTGATGTAAGTAGGGTGTTAAAGTCCCCTACCATATTGTATTATTGTTGATTTCTCCTTTTATGTCTGTTAATATTTGCCTTAAATATTTAGGTGCTTCTGTGTTGGGTTCATATATATATTTACAATTGTTATATCTTCTGGGATTGATCCTTTGATCATTATGTAGTGTGTTGCTTTGTCTCTTGTAACAGTCTTTATTTTAAAGTCTATTTTGCCTGATACATGTATTGCTACTCTGGCTTTCTTTGATTTCCATTTGTATGGAATACTTTTTTCCATCCCCTCACTTTCCGTCTATATGTGTCTCTAGATCTGAAGTGAGTCTCTCTAGGCAGCATATATATGAGTCTTGTTTTTGTATCCATTCAGCCACTCTATGTCTTTTGGTTGGAGTATTTAACCTGACTACATTTAAGGTAATTATCGATATGTATGTTCTTATTGCCCTTTTGTTAACTGTTTTGTATTTGTTTTTATAGGTCTTTTTCCCTTTCTTCTTCTTTTATTCTCCTGTGATTTGATGACTATCTTTAGTGTTAAGTTTGGATTCCTTTTTCTTTCTTGTATGTATATCTATTATGGATTTTTGGTTTGTGGTTATCATGAGGTTTTTGTATAGCAGCCTACATATATATTGTTTTAAGTTGCCAATCTCTTAATTTCAAATGCATTTTTAAAACTCTGCATTTGTACTCTGCAGGCCGTCATGATTACTGGCTGCTGGTTAGCAGGGCCTGGTCACAAGGAGGCTGGCTGCAGAACCCCAGGGGTCCCAGGCCTAGTTTTGGCTCACTGATGGCCAGAGTCAGGGTCCTGAAGACTCCGGGGCTGCTGGCCACCCACTGGTGGGTGAGGCCAGGTCCTGGAGTTAGTGCTGGACCACTGGTAGACAGAGCTGTTTCCTGTAGTCTGGCTGCAGGGCCCAGGGATCTCAGATCTTGTTTCAGATTGTTTGGGGGGTGATGTTCCTGACACAGTTGGGTATGGGGTCTGTGGCGTCCTGAAGTTTGCACTGGCCTGCTCGTGGACAGGGCCAGGACCCGGGCCCAGCTGTTCCCAGGTTAAGATCTGGCCTGCTGCGAGCAGGAGCCGCAGGCTGTGGGATTGTAGTTTTCTTGCTTCTGGTGTCTGCCCCCTGGTGGATGAGGCTGGTCTAGAGGCTTTTGCAGGCTTCCTGGAGAGAAGGGCCAGTGCCTGCCCACTGGTGAGTGGAGCTGGGTCTTGGCCCTTTGGTAGGCAGGGCTGTATCTAGGGTGTTTTTAGAGGCAGCTGTGAGCTCAGGAAATCTTAAGGCAGCCTGTCATCTGTTGATGGATAGGGATGTGTCTCTGTCCAGTTAGTTGTTTGGCCTGAGGCATCCCAGTACTGGTGCCTAAAGGCTGTTGGGTGGGGTCAGGTCTTGAGCCAAGATGGCAGCTGCCATCAGTAGTGTTCATGGGTAGAATGTTCCCCAGTATGGCTGCCACCACTGTCTATGTCCCCTGGGTGAGCCGCAGCCATCCCTCACCTCTCCAGGAGACTCTCCCAGACAAGCAGGTAGGTCTGGCCCAGGGTCCTATCAAATTACTGCTTTTGCCTTGGGTCCTGGTATGTGTGACATTTCGGGTAGGCCCTTTAAGAATGAAATCTCTATTTCCCTGAGTTCTGCGAGGCTCCGGAAATTAACCCCTTGGCCTTCAAAGCCAAATGCTCTAGGGTATCATCTTCCTGATGCAGGAACCCCAGGCTGGGGAGCCTGACAGGGCGCCTAGAACTCTCATGCCTGTGGAAGAACCTCTGCAATAGAATTCTCCCGTTTGTGGGTCGCCCACCCTGGGGGATGGGATTTGATTATATCTTGAGTCTGCGCTTCCTACTTGTCTTGTGGTTCCTTCGTTATGTCTTTAGTTGGAGAAGATCTTTTCTAGTAGGTTCTAGTCTTTTTTTTTTTATGGATGGTGGTTCTGCAGATGTTGTTTTGGTGTGCTCATGAGATGGGGTGAGCTCAGGGTCTTTCTGCTCCCCCATCTTGGCCCCTCCCCTCTGTGAATTTTTTATATTTAAATAAACTTACACCTCTGTGTAGATATGTGTTAGGTTCTATGATGCTGCAAGAGTGCAGCCTTGAATACACTAAAGCTTCCGTGGGCTTCAGTGCTATGTTCATAAAATTATGTGTTCATTTTTCTCAGCTCTTTTATTGAGGTTCTGGAACCTTGCCCCCCCACCCTTCTCCTTATTTAATGATGTTCTTCAGTGATGGTAGCAGCAGAAAAAGCCGCATTTTTGGTGGGCTTGTGATATTTGCATGGGATTAAAGAATAATTTTCAGCTAGATTTTTCTTGTTGATATTTTCTTTTTAAAGCCTTCAGTCTCACCTTGATTGGTTTGTAGCATAAATCCAGTTGTTGGTTTTTTATGACATAAGAGTAACAACTGTTCTTATGCTCTTCTAAAGTCACTGCAGCTGTTTGTATCAATACCTGCTGTAACAGCAAGTCCTGATGCTCTGGTTCAGTGTGGCTCTTTTCCTGGTGTTTTGAGGCTGGACTCAAGGCTTAGTCAGGGTCCTGGCAGGAATGAGATGGCATATTCAGACTGGTGTTGTTTAAGAGAATGAATGAGGGGCTGTTTACAGTGGTGTGGGCTCACCTAGTCTTCATAGCTGGCAACAGAGAGAAGCCATTTCTATCCTATAGGCCTAAAGGATAAGATAAGTGGTTACCAGAACCCAGGAGAAGGTAGCTGTGGAGCCAGGGACCTGATGGGAGCTGAGCGACATGACGACAGCCTGGCAGGGAGTGGGTCAGGGGAGTAACTTCCCCAGTCTCACTCTCTGCCCACCCTCTGATCTGCCAGTTTCTGCCACTGGCCAAATGAAGCTGAAAGCCGGTGGAAAAGGGAGCTGTGTGCCTGGTCTTCATAGCTTGGCTTCCCAGGGCACAGAGCAGGGTGGACAAGGTTGGAGGGTGGGGCTACAGGAGCAAGAGGTGAAAGCCCAGCAGGGTTCACCTCCTTTTACCCTTTTAGGATAGCTTGGGAAGATCGTGTGGTCATAGCATATTTAAGGCCTAACCTAGTGTGTGTTGAACCACATGTGAATAGGCCATTCGTGGGCAGAACTTCAGTTGTTGAAAACAGAGTTCTCACAATCTTCACATCGTTCACCTAAAATCTAAATGAACAGTGAACATGGAAATGGAAATGGAAAAGATGGAAAAGCTTTTCTTTTTTTTTTTTTTTTTAAAGGTAAGGCCTGCAAGTGTGTGAGTCCTTTAGAGACCTTTAGCCCATCTCTAAGCAAGGACTGGAGCTGCCGTGCCCACCCCAGTGCTCAGCAAGGAGGGCAGTCTTGTGTCCCTAAATGAACCCCAAGCTTTTTTCAGGGTGGGGACTATTCCATGGGGTGGAGAAATACAAGGTAATGACACATGTGAGAGCACAGAGCCTGTTGCTTTCTCGAGCACACTTTATGAGAACTGCCTTTTATTTATGAGCGTAGACAAAGAATATAGATTTATCAGAAAGCAGATAAATGAAAATGTTCCACTGAGGCCTAAATATTGTACCCACATATATTCTAGAATAGTTTTCTTAAAATCTGTCTTCAGAGGAGTTTTACATTCTTCTCTCATATATGCTCAGATAATCATAGTATTTGAGAGCTGAAAATATGTGTATTGAATTTCAGTCTTAAATCTAGCCAGATACAGCGTAATCTTAACGATATTGGCTGGTATGTTATTCACTGAGGAGCCATAAATCTCTATTTTTAGCTTTTAAATTTATTTAATAATTTGAAAAAGCAGCAATGGGTAGGGACTTATTCCTTGTCCTTTAATTCCCACAACTCTCTGCAAAATAGATATTTAATATCTCTCTTTTACTGATAGGAAACTGAACCTCAGAGCTGTAGAGGGATCAGCCAGAAGTAATAGATCCAACTAGTGACAGGATCAGAATTTGCTCCCATGCCTGAGTGCCCCGTCCATTCTCCCCCCATTATACTAGGCAGCGTTTACACTTGACTTTACCCTTGTGGGACTGTGAACCATTGCTTAAGCGTCGTTTTTCATGCTGCAATTAAAACACTATTTAATGCACATACTTTTACAGTTTCCTCTGGGAATATACAATTATGCACATATATATCTTTATATGTGTACGTTTCCTTCTGCTCCAAGCGGTAATAGTGACCATTTATAGAGCAAGTGACATGCTGTAACTTTGTTATATATGTAGAATGCAGAAATTTTTTTATTAGGATTGCTTTTATAAGCCTGTCAGCTTCCAGAGAGTTCTTTGAATAATCTGTTCTGGATTTTGTGATTGTGCGAAAAAGTCAGCACGATAGTCTTTCGCCATTGCGTGTAGTCTATTGTTGGTTTTCAAGTGCCCTTCTGTTTCAGAATGATAGCCATGAACATGTTCTTGTATAATACATTTTTAGATGCAGAATCAGGAATAATTTGAGCTAGCGTTATAAACAGTGGTCAGTGACATAAAGCCTCAGCACAGAAGAAGGACAACAGGACGAATGCATAGTTAAGAGTTCTGCATCCTAAAGCTCTCCCAAATGACAGATAACGGTGCAGGTGCTGAAAGCATTGGACGTGACTGCTAATACAGTCTCTTAACAGAGTTCTAGGGATTCTTTATCACCTGGCACATAGTGCTTGAGCAGTGAATTCATTCAATAAGATACATGTATGCGTGCGTATATGCACATACATATACACACACACACACACGTATCCAGATGAACCTGTCATCTAAGATTTCTGCTTTGGTACAGATATTTCATCATATTAGAGAATATATACAGAGAGATTCAAATGAGGGACACATCTGTGTGTATACACTCTAGTTTTATGGTCATTTTTCTACCTCAGCTGAGACTAAATGAAGTCAGAAGTGCTAGCCATCACCTGCACGTCTAGTGACCTTGAAAGCTGTTTTCTCAGTTGAGTTCTATCTTCACGCATGAGTGCTATTTTCACACGAGTGCCGTGTGTTTGAGAATGCATCTTTGGGGTGGTTCTCCTCCACTCAACAATTATAGAATAATGGATCCTTAGCCAGCTGTCGGACATTTCAGCCTAGATTTCTATTATGTGAACTTTGATTGGTTATTAAAAGAAATGAGTTCAGTACAGCAAGCAAGGATAGGGAACATAAAAACGATGTCTTCCGTGCCCAGCCTCTGTTGCCACTCAGTTTATATCCGTGCAGTTCTGCCGGTAGAATCACCCATTAACAGCACCAACACCTGTGTGCCTGCAGCTCTCCCGCAGAACTTCTGTCCAGTTATTGTATCTTCCTCTCAAATTTCAAAATACCCCTCTCACACAGAAAAGAAAATAATCTCTCTCATTTGCCTGCCTGACAGTGCAAATATCTTTGTAAAATTACCTCTTAATATTTATGCCTTTGGCTTTTTTAAAGAAACGGCCAAATGAGGGATGCATCTGGAGCTCTTCAAAACAAATTTCGGGCATTATCCGTATGTTGTTTGCTGCTCTCTGTATAAACATGCATAGGGACCACTAGTTTGAGAATTAAGGATCAGGGGGAGTTTTCTTTTTACAAATAATGAGAATGTGTGTTCCATGTGTGTCTCTCTTGGCTCCTGGGAAGTACAGAGCAAAGCGTGACATACAGCAGAGGAACACCATTCATAGAAGGGGTTAGGATCTTTATTTTCCTCTCATCCAATATGGTTTTGACTCTTTTGAGAGGTTTAATGCATAAGTGACTTGGCATCAGCCTCCTAAAAATCATTTATGGAAGCAAACTGGGTAAAAATTATTCCACCTGTGTGAAGGATACTCTCAAATATAATCAATTAACATAGTTTTATTAGATTCCTACCATTTGTCCACATAGTTCAATACAACATGACAAACCAATCTTGATTCTTTTTAAAAGGAGTCCTGTTTCTAACTCCTAAACATCTAATCTTGTTCACATGGAGTTCTTACCTTCTTATTCTCCTGTGTCATGAGAGCCTTCTCAAAAAGATGTAAAATGGTATCTTTGACAAAAATGCAGGACTTCCCTGGTGGCGCAGTGGTTAAGAATCCGCCTGCCAATGCAGGGGACACGGGTTTGAGCCCTGGTCCAGAAAGATCCCACATGCTGTGGAGCAACTAAGTCCATGTGCCACAACGATCGAGCCGGAACTCTAGAGCCCGCAAGCCACAAATACTGGGCCCGCATGCCACAACTACTGAAACCCACACGCCTAGAGCCCGTGCTCTGCAACAAGAGAAGCCACCGCAGTAAGAAGCCTGTGCACCGCATGAAGATTAGCCGCCGCTCGCGCAACTAGAGGAAGCCCGCGCACACCAACGAAGACCCAACGCAGCCCAAAATAAGTAAATAAAATAAATTTATTTATTTATTTTTGCGGTACGCGGGCCTCTCACTGTTGTGGCCTCTCCCGTTGCGGGGCACCGGCTCGGGACGCACAGGCTCAGCGGCCATGGCTCACGGGCCCAGCCGCTCCGCGGCATGTGGGATCTTCCCAGACCGAGGCACGAACCCGCGTCCCCTGCATTGGCAAGCAGACTCTCAACCACTGCGCCACCAAGGGAAGCCCTAAATTTATTTTTTTTTAATGCAGCTGAAAAGCTATTACTTTGGAAGTGTCTTTTAGCTTTTTCTTAAAATTTGAATCACGTTTAAAAAGATGTCTTTAAAATTGATTAGACTATTTCTTCACCCAAATTACACACTTATGGGCCCTGTATTAATTCACGATTGATTTGCATAATGAAGTTATTTTAATAATAGCACGGTTTTAGACATTATCTTGTATCACGTTGCATGTAGTGGGAAAAACTCCCATCTTTAGCACTGCAAAATGCACAGCTTTATGTTTAGAAATGAGATACTCAGTTCTGTGAGTCTTTGATCCTGTGCTTTATGAGATTTTTTTTTTTAGGTTTTACTTTAAAAGAGTATAGCAGAAATCTGAAACATTATGATATTGTATTACATTTATGACTTTTTATGGCATAACTAAAGTCTTCATTAATATCCTTCCCCTAAAATCATAGAATATTAGAAGTGAAAGGAACCTTGGCAGTCATTCATTCCAACTTCTCACTTGGTTGCAATAGAGGGAACTTCTGAATCTTCTTAAGAAATGAGTGCAGAGAACTCAACACAGTTTATTAGATTTGGTCCAGCTGATGTGGAATGGAATTGGACAGTTATATCCCTTGATCTGATCTCTATTCTCCTGCTAATGTTACCTGAAAAAGCCTGGGGGGAGGGAGGGAAGGGGGAGAACATGTCTTCAACATCGTCTAAGTAAAATGTACATTACTTATGTAATTGCACTCAATCCACACAGTTTAGAAATTCTACCTACACGACTCTAAGCCTTGCTTGTCTTAGTGGCAAATGGGGACAATACTTCTTAACTCTGTGGTCGCCTGATTACTAAATGTAGAACCAGAATTTTATCCTAGGTCTACTTGAATCAAAAGTCCATTGTTTTCCCCCCTCAAAGATGATTGTATTAACTCTTGACAGTCGCAGCTCACTAGTGGTTCACGTTGACTTTTGGGCTCCAATAACGTGTGACAGCACAGGGACTGTGTCTCTCTCATTCAGTGTTGTATACTAAGTGCTCAGCACAGTACCTAGTATGAATGCATGACTTACGATCATGCTGCTTTCAAGATTTGGACAAGCAGTACTGAGAGGTTGAATCATGATTCTGTTTTTCCCTCCTGAATGTTATTATGCAAGAGTAGAATCCATGGTACTCCACGGAGATTTCTGTATTTTCAGATAAACATGATGGACTGAGCATAAGCTAAAATTCTCTCTTGTATTTTGCTTCAGGCACGTAGAAATGCTAAATTAAATATCTTTAAAATTAATATTTAAACTTAGCGGGGAAAAGAAACTCTTCATGTACCGGAGCAGAGAATCTGTCAGAGAAGGTAAAAGCTGAGCCGCAGGAGCTGGGCTCTCAGTGCCCAGGCGAGGTTCCCCTCAAGGAAGAGAGCTGGAGCAGAGTCTCAGCTTAGATCCCGTGACGTTCTTCCTAAATTTAATGAGAACCAGCGTATCTCCATTGGCCAACCTCTCCTAATAGCCAGAAGCAAGTAGTACCACCCTTGGAATGGACGGTAAGGTTTTCCGTCAGATTTCTCCTTTTCAGAGGAGTGTTTTCATCTTTTCCACTGTTTCTGAGTAAAATTCCAGCACTTATGTTGAATTTCCTCTTTGCCTTCTATTCTTTTTACAGGGTAGCCAGGCCTATTAGGTTTGTCATTAAAGTGTCTTGCTGCGGGATAAGTGATGCTTGCAGGAAGGTGTGAATGCGAGTGTTGATAGGCATGTTGGACTTAGGAGAGCTGCTCCCCTTAAATTTTGTACTTCATTTGTTTTATTGGCAGTGGAGGTTGGCCTGGTGCTTGCTGACTCATTATTAGCAGTTGTGCAAGAAGTGCCAGTATTTACCACCTCTGCTTGGCCTCTTCTGTTTCACATCTCCTTTTTGATTCCATCATTTCTTTATCATCTTTGGATGCTCTGGCAGCTCCTTACTGCTCACAGCCTTTGTCTTACTTGCTAAGAAAGGTGCTCCTTATATAGGTCATAGCTTATGATGTTGGTTCTATTCCCAGACGTACTCATTGAATATCTACCATGTGCTGAGTATGGGCCTAGGGAATATAAAAAGTAATGTAGTCCTCTTCCTACCTCAAAAGCGTTTGAGGTCAAGGATGTGTCCCTTCCTCAGGCCCGCACATTCCCCAAGGAAGCTTAAAAATGCCACATATAGGAGGAGATGATGGCCATGGCTCAGACCTGGGAAATAGTCATGCTTGTGGACCAAGGGCCACGTAGGTCCTTGACTCCGGGCAGTAGCGGGCCAGTCTCACTTGGGGTTTCCTAAATTTACGAATCTGGCTACCCGCTGTTCCCTGGAATGCCTGAGAGTTGCCTACCCCTGTTGTATCCCTACCAATGCGCCTTGCAAAAATCCCTTCCCTCTCGGCAAAGAAGCACACTGCATTCTAGAACAAAAATTAATGTACTTTCCAAAGAGAGGACTCATAAAATAAAGACCAGCACCACAGGTGAGGGGTTTCTGACAAGGTCTACTCTCTGGGAAAGATGGATGATGGTAATGAGCTGTGTCTGGGGAGGAACGTTTTGAGGTACCCTTGTGTTTGAGAAGTGTGGACCAGATACCTAACATGGATGTGGAGCTTTCTTAGTGTCAATATAAGAAAACATCTAAGTTACAGGAGGCCAAATCATAACGGCCATATTCTGAGTCAGCAAGGAGCTGTTCTTAACCATTATGTAGGTCTCAGATTCCTTTGAGAGACTCAACCCAGGGGGAAAATACGTATTGACACAATTTTGCAAATAACCTTAAGAAGCTCACAGGTCCCCTCTCCCCCATATGAAGAACTCTGCTCTATGTGATGGTCCTAGAGAAAGTACCAGAATGGTTTAGTCTAGCTTGTATTAAAGATTTGTTTTCCTTCTGGGGCAGAATACAAGCTCTGCTATAACCTTGTTCTGCTAGAAAGATTGCAACGAGAGCCTACTCAGCAAAGTTTCAGCAGATAATTTTTAGTTCAGAGTCTCCGTGAAATGATTCCAAATGTAAAACAATTTTCAGATACTATAGTCATTTGCTTTTTCATTATCCTAATGTCTTTTCGTTGTGAAAAAATAAAGCAGTCATGTTAACACAAACCTATGTACTGAAAGACAGAGATAAATATAGGTGCTTGGGAGAAAAGCAGTATGTAGTGATAGATTATAAAGCATGCTCTGGAAAATGTGAGATACTGTTATTTAGTGCTTTCTTCATTTGACAGGTAAAACCTTTGCAGTTTTGGAGGATTTTGATAGAATAAGGCTATGCTGTTTTAACTAAAAATGGAAATGAAAATAGATCTAGTCTATATGGAAGCAATGTTCTTGTGGTATGTTTTTCACTATTTTCAACTTCTGTGCTAGAACAAGCTGTGCGGACATGTTTTGAGGGGATGCTATGTTTCAGACCATGCAAGGATCTTGGCGTGTACTGCCCCTGAACCCCCCTGTCCTGTTATGTAACAGTAATGAGACTATCCTCCCTACAGTGCTCTTTCCAGGAAAGGAGAAACCAAAACATAAGTCTATCGGTCGTTTTTTAAGTCTTCTGTCATCCATTCAGAAGAAGCTTTGTGGTGTATCTGAGCTCTGTATTCCTCCTGGAAGAAAGGAATGCACTTACTTGCCTTCCTTTCTTCCAGGAGCTAGAAATAAGGCTAGGTGTTTGGGACCAATTACTACTCTCCAAAGCTTTCTTAAGAGTATTTTTCAAAACTAGATAATGTAAATTCGAACCGTTTTTTGACTTTGCAGGACCTGAAATCCTTGCCACGGCTTGCTAAGTGCGTGTGTGGCCTGACCCCACTGGCTTGGCTTTGTCTCTTTCCCCCTTTCTCATGCTCTCGTCACGCTGGCTGCTTTCTGAGATCCGCCGACGAGGCACACTTCTTCCCAACTGAGGACCTTGGTTTCTCTTCCCTTGATTCTTTGCTTGGACACTTTCTTCTCAACATTTAATTCACCTGTGTGCATGTCACCTACTCAGATGTACCAGGCCCACCATATATATAAAGCAGGTCCTGCTATTCACTAACATATCACCTTATTTTTCCTCCACAGAGTTTATGACGATCAGAAATTATGGTCTTTTCCATATTTACTGGCTGTCTTCTCCCTCTAAAATGCAGATTGCTTGAGAGCAAAGGCCTTGTTGGGGATCTAGTGGTAAAAACATCTGTTATGTATGAGGGGTCAATAATGGTATGTTGAATGAATGAATGGGCTTTTGTCTCACTGAGACTATGTGAGGAAAATCAGGCGTTCTGAATTGTGATCCCAAAGTATTTGGGGATTTGTTCATCATAATAAATGCTTACGTAAATGCTTACATAAGAATTAGCAAAATGCCGAGCACATAGCGAATTAGGTAGTTCAAGTGCTTTATATGTATTAACTAATTTAATTCCTATAACCCTATGAGGTAGATATTATTGGTATTACTCCCATTTTGTAGATGCAAAAATTGTGGTACAGGGAAGTTAAGGAACTTGCACGAAGCTACAAAGATTGTAGGTTTGAAGGCAGGTATGTGAGTCAATGAAGGCTCTTTACCACAGAACAGAGAGTGCTCCATAAATACAGCTTTGACCTTGTGCCCAGCACTGGCTGAGTGCTTTGTATGCATGGTGTCACTCAGTCCTCAGCTCCACACTATGAAATAGGGACTGTCATTATGCCTGTTCTGCAGATGGGGAAGCTGAGGCTTGGAAAGCTTAAGCAACTTGTCTCAATTTCCATAGTCGCTTAGTGATGCAAAAGGGACTTGAATGTAGGTAATATGAATGCTGTGATCTCAGGCATCCTCTCCACTTTACAAGAGCACTTGTGGGTGGCTCTTGGAACACAGTCATTTTCAGGCTTGTGAGAGAGGGATTAGTCTCCCTCATTCAAAAGGTCTCCACTGGTGTCAAGAAGGGGTATCAATTACTTGGCTACAGATTCATAGCGAATACGGAACAGTCCAACTCAGAGAAATGAATAGGGAAGCAGAATTTGTGTCAGTATAACCACTGGTCTGTAAGGAATAATAGAGTTGGTTAAATGTTCATTTCTTCAGAAAGAGCATACAGTAGGATTTAGAAACTTGATAACTGTGAAAGGTCAATTTTCGTTTCTAAAATGAACAAGGACAGAATTAGAAATATATTGGTGTATCACTAGGTCCGATTCTGTACTGAACTGAAATGCAGTGTACAAAGTTTAGCGCTATTGTTTTGTGAAACTTACCAGGTTTTTCACCCTGAGTCCTTCCTTAGGGACTCAGTTCTCTCAGTAGCAAAAGCCAAAGCCATCTGTAGGGATGATATGATGTCGTGGGTACATTCTGTCTGATTTTCAGCTCATTCTCTATAGGTAGGCATTATTAACCACCCATACAAAACCAGTATACTCACAACACAAGACGGGGGGCATAAAATCCCTAGAACTTACGCATTCTTACCCTGGCTTCAAAGAAAGTATCCATGTGAAGGATTATGGTTGGATTTGTGGACGTCAAACTTTTTTTCTTTGGAAGACTCCCTAAACCCACTGAGACCTATTGATTCAGCAAGAATAAAACAGGTTCAGCATATATATACATATATATATATATTTTTTTTTTTTTTTTCAAAACAATTTATATATTTATTTTTGGCCATGCCATGAGGCATGTGGGATCCTAGTTCCCCAACCAGGGATCAAACCCATGCCCCCTGCAGTGGAAGCATGGAATTTTAGCCACTGGACCACCAAGGGAATCCCTAGCCAATATATATATATTTTTTTTGCAGTACACAGGCCCCCCACTGCCGTGGCCCCTCCCGCCGCGGAGCACAGGCTCCGGACGCGCAGGCCCAGCGGCCACGGCTCACAGGCCCAGCTGCCCCGCAGCATGCGGGACCCTCCCGGACCGGGGCACGAACCTGCGCCCCCCCCCGCATCGGCAGGCGGACTCCCAACCACTGCGCCACCAGGGAAGCCCCTAGCCAATATTTTTGAACCCTAAAATTCCAAAATTTTCACAGAACTTGTATTACAAGTGCTCTTATGCAAGCAGTTCTATGTGATCCTACTCAAGCCTCTACTTGATGCTCACAATTACCCAACTGTGTGGGCGGGGCGGGTGTTATTAAGCCACTTTACAGATGAAGAAATTGAGGTTAATAGAGTTTAAAGAGCTTGCCCAAGGTCAGGCCACTAATAAATAGCAGAGCTAGCACCTGAACCAAAGTCTTTGGATTCCAAGTTAGTTACTTTTTCTACTGGCCCACACCTCCCCCTTCTCAAAGAGAACCTGCTAGTGGTGATGTTCCAGGTTCCGAGCATGTCTCCTGAAGATTTCCTTACTAGCAGGTCTGCTGCTAGAGGGTGGAACCTGAGGGGCTTAAGATGGAACACCTTACTCAGTGCTGTGTTTACTCTGTTGTTTCACTGGGTTTTGGCCCTGGCTGTCATTAAGTGGCTGAAAGTGATGAACAGTATCTGTGGGCCAGGACTAACGTTATATGTATGGTTTTCAAACAACTGTTATTCTGTTTCCTTGAGAACCACCTGGCTGCTTCTCCTTGCTCCCGATGTGACGGAAACAGGTGGGGATGGCATTTCATGGTTACCCTAGTTTCTCTTCTCAGTGTCTGTGTGTTCTGGGATCCAGCAGAGACTTTGTTTCTCAAACTGGTTGCCCTTTTACTCAGTGTCCTTCCTACTGCTCCAGCTTTTATTGTTTCTTCCAAGTTTTGCAAGAGTTGCAAAATTCGTCAACCATAGGTATGTAACTCAGGGGATGGAATTTCAGACAGGTGGTTCTGTAACTTCAGCTGAGCATGCCTCTGACCCGATCTGTGGTTGTTCAAAGATCAGGTGGTTCAGCACGAAGTAAACCAGCCCACTGAGGCAGCAGTGGAACGGGGCGCAGCCGGGCCAGGACTGCTGCTTGATCTCCAGGAACCCAGGCCACTGGGCGTCCTGCAGCGTGCAGAGGCCTGCCCAGTAAAAGGCATTGTTTAACTCTCATCTGATGGGGAAGAATGCAGTTTACTCACAGGTGCTGGCCCTACAGAACAAGTAGATTGTTGAATATATTTGAATAATCAAGCTTTCCAAACAGAAGCAAAACGTACTCCTGGTGATGTATAAAATGCAAATAAACTCAACCAGTGTCTTTTCGCTGCAGGTGTATGAGTTTTGGACTTCTCCACACCCAGGGTCAGAATGCTACTCCTCTGTCATGCCCTCACTGTAGCTGTGGTCCAGACCTTTATCTTCTCAGAAAACCGGGCATTTGCCAAGAACATCAACTTCTATAACGTGCAGCCTCCTCTTGACCGTAAGTAGTGGTTGTCACCATCACTGATGATGGGGGGGGGTCAGAGTAACTGTTTGAAGTCCCTGTTTCCCTATAGTAACTTTGCCTTTTCTGGAATGTTTGGTTTATACCCAGCATAAATCAGAAAGTCTTTACTACTTCCATGAGTAAGGGTAACACATGGTGACAGAAATTTTCTCAATTTCTTTAAAATGGTTTGGCTTCCTGCTGAAGTCTCAAAAGGGTTCTTGTTTAAATTAATCTTCTGAACACTGTCCATAAGAATGGCTCAGCAGGAGAAATTCAGTGTTCTTTGTTGATATCTTCCTTGGAGAAGGATATTGACTGTAGGAAGCTTCTGCATAAATTATATATACTTTCAAATGGCCATTAACAATTTTGAAAACAGATTAGCATGTTTGAAATTTGGAGGGGAATACTACTTAGATTTTCATTAATGTTACGCACAGTCACTATATATACATATATAATATATATATATATATTTAGTAATTCCAAGAATCTATTCTAAGGTCATTAGCCATTTGAAGAGGAAAATGCATTTAAAAATACTTTTAATGAAGTATTAACATATATATAATCTCACCTCCTTTCTCTCCAGACAAGTAAAACTTCTCTGATATACTTTACAGAGAATTGGTTATAGATGAAAATTGTTTCGTGGAAATGTGAATGCCAGTGGTTCCCACGTCTGTAAGAGTATCAGAATCGCAATAAAAGCGTTTAAAACTACATATTCCTGGGTCCCTTCTCCCGAGATTCAGTAGTCAGAAGGGTGGTATGCAGAATATTTGTTTTCCCTTTTCCCCCTCTTCTTTTTAAAAAAGTTCTCCTGATGCTGTTGACACACAGCCAGGTTCGGGAACCACTGTCTTTATACTTCTAAAGGAGGAGTACTCATACTCCATACTCCTATATGATTACCATTCTGTTTTTAAGGACCTTCAGTCATTAGTAGGTGTATGTGTACGCACGTATATACTACACAACCATATACATATGAAAAATAGCCCACACACATCTTAAACTATCATCATTTATTACAAATTTCTAAATTGATAGTGATCATATACTGATAGCTTAATGGCAGAGCATAGACATACTTTTCATAAAATCTACATTACTGACAAATTTGTAACCTTTTATAAGAAAAAATTATTAAAGAGAAAAAAGTAATATTTGATTACTATAGAAAATTCCAAAGAGACAGGAAATGTGTAGAAGAAAACAATCCCAAGATTCAGAGTGAGCTCTTCTTTCCATTTTTGAATACAGCTGACCCTTGAAAAACGCAGGTTTGAACTGCCTGGGTCCACTTACACGTGGATTTTTTCCCCATTGTCCATACTCTAGTACTACATGATCTGCAGAGGGCCATATGCAGGGCCGACTATAAATTACATGAGGATTTTCAACTGCATGGCAGGCTGGCGCCCCTGACCTCCACGTTGTTCAAGGGTCAACTGTGTTTCCTTCCACTGTTCTTACTCTGTATGTGTATTTAACTTCGTGACAGAGATCACACAAATTTAATTTTGCAGTAGCTTTTATTTGTTTACATTGTGTTTTGAATATTTTTCCATGACTTTGAAAGTATTTTAATGTCTTACATTAAAAATGTTTTTACTCACATAGCTGGCTATGTGCGTAAACTATTTCCCCAAGCTTTATACTGGCCCCCCAGGAGTGCACACACACACACTCTCACAAGCAAGCTAA
Source organism: Neophocaena asiaeorientalis asiaeorientalis (assembly GCF_003031525.2). Classification (NCBI taxonomy): domain Eukaryota; kingdom Metazoa; phylum Chordata; class Mammalia; order Artiodactyla; family Phocoenidae; genus Neophocaena; species Neophocaena asiaeorientalis. Next base: position 1,486,592 of record NW_020174372.1, on the reverse strand, counting down.
ATGTTAACGCTTCATTGAAAATCTTTTTAAATGAAGTTTCCTCTTCAGTTGGCGAATGACCTTAGAATAGATGCTTGAAATTACTAAATCAAAAAGGTTGTGCCAGTTTATACATTAACTATTTACCTACCAGCATTGAGTTTTAGTATTTTTTAAACTGTGCTGAATTAATAGGTGAAAATGGATTTCATTATTTATTTACTTACCTAATTCACTTTTATGCACAGGCAAAACTGAAATGTATTGCAAGAACTAATTTCATGTCCTCTGAACTTTAGCTTTTGATATTTTGCTCTTGTTTTATGCACTGCTTTCTAATTATCATCCCAACTTAGGGATGGTTTGGGTTACCTTGATCTGTGTCTGTTTCATTCTCCAAAAATAGGAGAACTGAAAGTTTCATACAGGGCTTTATACTCTGGCCTATAGAGAAATGTCAAATTTATTCCACTTTTGACTCCTCGCCCAACAAAATAACAAGATACAAGCCAGGAAAAAGAAAGCATAAAGAAAAAAAAGAACATACTAGTTGTTCTCAATCCAGACTTCCGGCGGCTTGTAATTCCTCCTTTCAGTAACACTCTTGCCTGAGTACGAGGGCCTGAGAATTACTATCATCCTTCTATTAAATGTTACATTCCTGAAAGAGGTCTAATGTTGGGATAACTGACATATATCAAATGAGATTACTTGTTTGAAGTTAAGTGTAGCTGTAATGCAAGTACATATGGATGGAAACCAACCTGGTTTTTGATGTGCCAGGGACTCTACTAGATATTTTTCTTGCAACCTGCTGTTTAATCTTTATCTCTGCAAGTCCTGGGGATCTTCACTGTCACTATTATTGTAAATATTATTATTTCTTAGAGGTTAAAAAATCATACAATTAGTGAGAAGCGCAGAATTCAAGCTTAGGTTAATGTGACTCCAGTTCTTTTCAGGGCCGATACTATATCAAAGTATTGGTTGGTTCCAATACTGCCACCATCTTTGCCTGTCCACTCAACCCTCACTTACCCCCAAGTTATAAATTATAATCGAACAATACCATGGATATGTCAAAGTGGCTCATAGAATCATTTGCATTACTCTGTAGTAGATATTCATAGATGAAATATTCAAAGAAAAGGGAATAAAGAAAATTCCCCAAAGTGTGGCCCAGCTCCATAGAAACAGAAATTGTACGGATAATGACTTGTAACTTTCATTTGATCTAGTGAAAGTTGCTAACTTTATGCCATATTTGATGTTTGAAAAAAAATTTTAACCATACTGTTTCCCTTTCCTTTTTTTTTTTTTTTAAAGCGACACCATTTCCAAACAGCTTCAAGTGTTTTACCTGTGAAAATGCAGGGGATAATTATAACTGCAATCGATGGGCAGAAGACAAATGGTGCCCACGAAGTAAGTGTGCTGAGTTTGGAACTCTTTGGTGATCAGACCTCATTTAGATCTCTCTTAACTGGCCCTGAGCAGAGGCATCTTATGTGATGAGATTAGCAAACCAGCAGGCTGATGATGTTCTATAGAAATCAGAGATTTTTTTTGACGAGACTATCCAGACATCAGACTACTCTGAGAGTACATGGAAACTGATGCATGGCCTCCATTTGTAGTTGTATGGGCTTTGAGGAAGAATTTCTTAATATTTACCAGGGAGAACAAACAGACCACAATGTTGACTAGGGCATTCTGAGAATGTCAGAAATGCTTGATGATACTGCTAGAAAAGTCCTACTTACTGGCTAAAGCAAAGGAAGGTTTTTGTACTCTTGAGATACACTGATGCTTGAGAAACTCATTCATTTATTCAACAAACATTTGAGCATCTTTTTAGTCTGTTTAGTTCCCTGGTAGATCCCCAGTGCCTAATCCAGTGCCTAGACCATATTAGGTGCTTGGTAAATATTGAGAATGAAGGGATGCCTTTGACTAGGTAGTCGGGAAATCTTCTCTGAGGAATGTACATTTGAACTGAGAACCAAATGACCAAAACAAGTCAGCTGCGTGGACATCTGCAGGAAGAGCATGCCAGGAAGAAGGAACAGCAGGTGCAAAGGCAAGATTTGGCTTCCTCTGTGAACAGGAAGAAGGCTGGCTGGTGAGGCATAGTAGGAGATGGAGAAAGGATCTGATTGAGATTTAAGGACTGGGATGTGCAGCATCTTATTTGCTCTGATAAGAAGTTTGGATTTCACTGTAAATGTGATGGGAAGGGAGTAGGGTGTTTAAGCCATGGAGTACAAGATGCTAGGTGTGCTCTAAAATATTTCTCTGGCTGCTGAGTGCCAAATGGATGGTTGGGCACAAGAGAAGAAGGGGACACCAAATGGGGTCTTTCATTGTTTTGGGGCAGGAGAAGATGATGACTTGGACTAAACTTGGAGGTAAAGCATGTGCTGATGGACGATTTGTAATTGAAAAACTCTACTTAGAACTATAAGGAGATCAGGCTATTTAGATTATAGGATGCACTGTTTTTTAAGTTTTCAGATGTAAAAAGCCACCAAAAACAAACTCTTAGAGACTACCAGTTTTGGTCTACTATTACCTTGAATCTTTTGGACATTTCTATATCACATTATGGCAGTGGAATAGCCTTACCTCTTCCAGATGATGCCAAACTGTGGAACCAAGAAATAGTATATACACTGGAGACCTCTACTGGGCCTGAGAATCTTATGCTGTAAATTAGCACAGATGGCTGTGACATTTACATGTCTTTCCAAGAATAATTATCAAAATATTTTTTTCTTGAGGTTATTTTACAGTTCTGAAGAGCGGTTGACTGAATTGTGCTTGTGAGTGCATGTATGCTTTTGGGGATTTGTTTCTACATTTTTCACAAACATTAATTTCAATGTTTCTGAGGCTGGTGGATGCCTCTCTTTAACTAGCTTGTGTCAGAAGGTGGGTATCATTCTTTAACCGTTTGCTTTAAATTCTCCCAAGAACTGGATGGGAAGGGTTCGGAACAGTGGTCGATTGGGGCATTGATGTCCAGCCTCTTTATGGACACTGTCTGGCACTTTTCTTATCCTCATCTTTATGGCTGGCATTATTCTTTTGGATTTTACCAAATGCTGTTCCTACTAGGTAATCGAAGCCACTTTTAACGGGAACATGCATGGAAATTTCTGGGTTTTAGAAATTCATCTCTGTTGAAACATGGGAGCAAAAGAGGGATGCTGCAGCTTTTCGCCAACAAGAAAAAGCCTGACTCAGAGAGAGATGGACTCGGAATGCCCCCCGCATTCCAGCGTGCGTAACAGTACATTCTTGATTGTACACCAGCCAAGCCCCCAAAATACTAACCATCTGGAATTGAGGCTGTAATTGCTTACTTTTCACCTTGTCATTATTGAGGGGGGTGATGGTCAACCATTTCTTGGGGCACACAGGCCTGTGGCTATTCTTTGTCATCTCAGGTTTCCTTCTCACTTTATAGCTCTGCTTCTGTGGTCTGCCAGGGGTGTTAAAAGAGGTTCTCTAGGTAACAGGATATGACAAGAATGACATTTCTTATTTTATTTACCCCGGCGTTTAACTCTGACTTTGTAGGGCTGCTTTAGCATGTGTGACGGTCTCTAGGAACACAGGCAGCTACCAGTTCTCAATTCTTCTCTGTCTGGAGTACAAATGGGAATGCCTTCCAGAACATGTAGTGGTTCCCTGTCCTTCAGAGTCCCAGTCAGCTGCTCTTGTAGGGCGCTCTGCTCACGCCCAGTTCAATGCTGAGTGTACTAAGAGGCACGATAGTATGCTGGTGAAGAGCACAAACCCTGGAAAACTGCCTACGTCAGCGTCTTACCTTCCACCGCTTTCTACCTATGTGACCGTAAGCCTCAGGTTTTTTTCTCTGTGAAATGAGGATGTTAATATGACTTAAGGCCTGCTGTGAGGACTGAATGAGTGAATACATGTTAGAAGAGTGCCTGGTTGGTGGTACGCACTTAATGGGCATTTGCTATTGTTAACATTACGTAGAGCTTACAACAGCCCTGTCAACCACCCGTGCGCTTATAATTTTACTCAAACGAACATGAGCTCAAAGGCTCTCACGTGGCTTCGTCACTTGTGACACAGGCAGTTCCCTAAGCCCCGTCTTCTCAACTCTCACGTTTTCCTGCTCCCTGCCCCCACTTGTAGGGCATTGCTGCCATAGTCACTTCTCAATAAACTAAGAAGCATTGCCTTGGCCTGAGATAACTAAAGAGTAAGAGGCGCAGAACTAAAGTGGAATGTCCTAGGTTAGTGAATGAAATCACTTTCTTGAAAGAACCCTGAGAATAAAATGTGAATGGTTAAAGGGGTAATCTGTGTGGCAATGAACTAGCCCTGCAGAGTGGGAGGGGGCAGAGAAGGTAAGAGTTATCTAAAGAGGAGGAGAAAAGCTGGAAATACTTTGGGGAAAAATCAAACACGCCGGGAGGATTAGAGCCTGGAGAAGAATTAGGTAAGCAAGGTGCTCTTGGTGTGTAATTTAAGGCACCTGCTTCTCAGTCCAGGTTGCCACATGGCCTATTAGTATATAAAGAAACATATGTGGAATAATGCAACAAGTGCTATGACCCACTGCATTTTACTTTAGAGTTACAGAACATGTGCTTCAGAGGGAGAAACATAGACATACTGACACTTTCTTAGGAAATGAGCAGACCTATTTTTTTGGCGTTATACTCCTTTATTGGAGTATAATTGCTTCACAATACTGTGTTAGTTTCTGTTGTACAACAAAGTGAATCAGCTATATGTATACACATGTCCCCACATCCCCTGCTCCTTGGACCTATGGTTTTGATGGTGCCCATTTATATTCATTTTAAAAATAGACATGTGCTTCAGAAGCTAATGTCTGTTCAACAATACCGCCTAGAAACGTAAGCATCATCCTGAATTTTAGTCATTTCTGAAGTGACTGTTGAAAGTTTGCTTACTACATTGCAAAAAAAATAAGTTGCTTTTTTCTGCCTAGATACACAGTACTGTTTGACAGTACATCACTTTACCAGTCATGGAAGGAGTACATCCATCACCAAAAAGTGTGCCTCCACAAGTGAATGTCATTTTGTTGGCTGCCACCACAGCCAAGATTCTGAACACACGGTAAGGAGCGTATGTGTGTGTAAAGTTATTGTCCTGTGGTTTCTTGATGGTGATGGCTGGTTGTATATAAAGAGGCAGGAAGGATAAATAATGTCAAACATACGTACACTTTGAGAGAGACTCCCTTACACTGATAAAATGGAGATGAAAGAAGAAGCCTTTCTGTCCATCAAACAATAATATTACTAAAAACAAATGATAATTCTTAGATTCCAGGGTCTAGACCTTGGACTTTGGGTGAGTTGTCTGAAGTCAACTCTGGAAGCCCCAAAAGCAAACAATCCATGCACTGGAGGATGACCAACATTAGAGCCCAGCTTACATATTTTGTTTATGGCTAGAAATCACCAAGAGCACTGCACCAAGAAGGTAGAAAGAGGAAAATGGTGGCAAACTTACTGCCTCTGCTTAGACGAGGAAGTGAGAATCTGAGAGGTTAACCCCAGCTTATTAAAATGAGCAATAGAGGGCTTCCCTGGTGGTACAGTGGTTAGGGGTCCGCCTGCTGATGCATGGGACACGGGTTCGTGCCCCGGTCCGGGAAGATCCCACATGCCGTGGAGCGGCTGGGCCCGTGAGCCATGGCCGCGGAGCCTGGGCTCTGCAACAGGAGAGGCCACAACAGTGAGAGGCCCGTGTACCACACACACAAAAAAATGAGCAATAGATACATTGTGCAGCCAGGATTGAGAACCACTGAGGTACATACTTTATCTTACCTGGCCATCCTGGAAGCCATTCGATATAGATACTTTATCCTGAAAGCCTCTGTGAATGTCCAGGTTTATCAGGTTGAGGCGTTGTATCCGATATCATGACAGGGAGTGCTTCCCTTGAGAACACCTTGTGCTGTGAGGGAGCATGCCACTGTAAAGATAGGAATCAGTGTTAGTACAGACAACAAGAGTGATAATTATCCCCTAACAAGTAGTACTGAGAAAGAAAATCAATGACCAATCCAAAAGGTTCCTAGCTTTTATTTTTGTTTCAGTGTTTCTGCTTACAAACCTTCAGAAGAGTTGTTGACTCAGTTAAGCAGTCTTATTCAGTTTGCCTTTCTCTTGCTTATGCTTGGGTTGGTGCAGGTATCACACTTAAAATGAAAAGACTCTCAAGATGGTTTTTACTTTGAGGTAAGTGGGGGGAAGGCTGCCCAAGGGCCTGGATGACTCACAGACTAAAAGCCAACTCAATTCTGTCCTCAGAGAGGTCTTTAACCTCCTAAATGTTTGCACTTCAGTTACTGTCTCACTGCAACCACTTAAGAGACCCCAAGCCAGAACTGCCCAGCCAGGCCCTTCCTGAATTCCCACCTCAAAGAAACGTTTCCACTTAGAAAAATTACAGTATGAAAACTTGGAGAAAAGATGGCAGAGTAGAAGGACATGAGCTCATCTTCCCTTACGAAACACCAAAATCACAGCTAACTGCTGAACAACCATTGACAAGAAAAACGCTGAAACCTACCAAAAAAGATATCCTACATCCAAAGACAAAGAGCCACAAGGAGATGGTAGAAGGGGTGCAACTGTGATAAAATCAAATCCCATACCAGCCCAGTGGGCAACCCACGAACTGGAAAATAATTCTGTCACAGAAGTTAACCCACAGGAGTGAAAGTTCTGAGCCCCACATCAAGCTCCCCAGCCTGGGGGTCTGGCAATGGGAGGAGGAGCCCCCAGAGAATCTGGCTTTGAGGCCACTGGGGTTTGTCACAGGAGCTCCACAGGACTGGAGGAAACAAACTCCACTCTTAGAGTGCGCACACAGGGTCTCGTGTGACTAGGACCCAGGGAGAAAAGCAGGGACCTCATAAGAGTCTGGGCCAGACCTACCTGCTGGTATTGGAGGGTCTCCTGTGAAGGCGGGGTGTGGCTCACTGCAGGAACAAAGACACTGGCAGTGGTAGTTCTGGGAAGTTCTCATTGGTATGAGCCCTCTGGGAGCCCGCCATTTTCTCACCAACACCTGGCCCCACCCAACAGCCTGTAGGCTCCTGTGCTGGGACACCTCAGGCCAAATAACCAACGGGGTGGGAACACAGCCCCACCCATCAACAGACAGGCTGCTTAAAGTCTTCCTGAGCACACAGCTACCAGCTAAATATACCTCCTGACACGGCCCTGCCCACCAAAGGGACATGACCCAGCTCCACCCACCAGTGGGTAGGAACCAGTCCCTCCCACCGAAAAGCCTGCTTAAGCCCCTGGACCAACCTCCTTTGATATACACAGATCAATCAGCGTGGTACACCACATCAACAATTTGAAGAATAAAAACCATAGGATCATCTCAATAGATGCAGAAAAAGCTTTTGACAAAATTCAACACCCATTTATGATAATAACCCTACAGAAAGTGGGCATAGAGGGAACCAATGTAATCAAGGCCATATATGACAAACCCACAGCAAACATCATTCTCAATGGTGAAAAACAAAGCATTTCCTGTAAGATCAGGAACAAGGCAAGGATGTCCATTCTCACCACTGTTATTCAACATAGTTTGGAAGTCCTAGCCATGGCAATCAGAGAAGAAAAAGAAAAGGGATCCAAATTGAAAAAGAAGTAAAACTGTTACTGCTTGCAGATGACATGATACTATAAATAGAAAACCCTAAAGATGCTACCAGAAAACGACCAGAGCTCATCAATGAATTTGGTAAAGTTGTGGGATGCAGAAATCTCTTGCATTCCTATATGCTAACAATGAAAGATCAGAAAGAGAAATCAAAGAAATGATCCCAATTACCACTGCATCAAAAAGAACAAAATACCTAGGAATAAACCTACCTAAGGAGACAAAAGACCTGTACTCAGAAAACTAAGACGCTGATGAAAGAAATCAAAGGTGACACAAACAAATGGAGAGATATATACCATATTCTTGAAATGGAAGAATCAATGTTGTCAAAATGACTATACTACCCAAAGCAATCTACAGATTCAATGCAATCTCTATCAAATTACCAGTGGCATTTTTCAGAGAACTAAAACAAAAAGTTTTAAAATTTGTATGGAGACACAAAAGACCCCAAATAGCCAAAGCAATCCTGAGAAAGAAAAACTGAGTTGGAGAATCAGGCTCCCTGACTTCAGACTGTACCACTTACAAAGAGCTACAGTAACCAAAACAGTATGGTACTGGCACAAAAACAGAAATATAGATCCATGGAACAGGATAGAAAGCCCAGAGATAAACCCACACACCTATGGTCAATTAATCTATGACAAAACAAGGCAAGACTATACAATGGAGAAAAGACAGTTTTCCCAGCACCATTTATCTTCAATAAATGGTGCTGGGAAAACTGGACAGCATGTAAAAGAATGAAATTAGACACTCCCTAACACCATACACAAAAATCAACTCAAAATGGATTATAGACCTAAATGTAAGGCCTGATACTCTAAAACTCTTAGAGGAAAACATAGGCAGAACACTCTGGCATAAATCACAGCAGTATCTTTTTTGATCCGTCTCCTAGAATAACGGAAATAAAACAAGCAAACAAAACAAAAAAGGACCTAATTAAACTCAAGAGCTTTTGTACAGCAAAGGAAACCATAAACAAAACAAAAAGACAACCCACAGAATGGGAGAAAATATTTGCAAATGAAGCAACCAACAAGGGATTAATCTTCAAAATATACAAGCAGCTCAATAACAAAAAAACAAACAACCCAATCCAAAAATGGGCAGAAGACCTAAATAGACATTTCTCCAAAGAAGACATACAGATGGCCTAGAGGCACATGAAAAGCTGCTCAACATCACTAATTATTAGAGAAATGCAAATCAAAACTATAACGAGATATCACCTCACACCAGTTAGAATGGCCATCATCAAAAAGTCTACAAACAGTAAATGCTGGAGAAGGTGTGGAGGAAAGAGGAACCTCCTACACTGTTGGTGGGAATGTAAATTGGTACAGCCACTATGGAGAGCAGTATGGAGGTTCCTTAAAAAACTAAAAATAGGAAGATGGCAGATGAGTAAGACACGGAGATCGCCTTCCTCCCCACGGATACACCAGAAATACATCTACACGTGGAACAACTCCTACAGAACACCTACTGAAGGCTGGCAGAAGATCTCAGACCTCCCTAAAGGGAAGAAACTCCCCACGGACCTGGGTAGGGCAAAAGAAGAAAAGAAAAAACAGAGACAAAAGAATAAGGACGGCACCTGCACCAGTGGGAGGGAGCTGTGAAGGAGGAAAAGTTTCCACACACTAGGAAGCCCCTTCGCGGGCGGAGACTGCAGGAGGCGGAGCAGGGAGCTTCGGGACTGCGGAGGAGTGCACAGTGACGGGTGTGGAGGGCAAAGCGGGGAGATTCCCGCACAGAGGATGAGTGCCGACATATGAAGAACCTAGGGGTAAGACAGGAATAAAGACACAGACCTACTGGAGAATGGACTTGAGGATATGGGGAGGGGGAAGGGTGAGTTTTGACAGGGCGAGAGAGAGTCATGGACATATACACACTAACAAACGTAGTAAGGTAGATAGCTAGTGGGAAGCAGCCGCATGGCACAGGGATATTAGCTCGGTGCTTTGTGACAGCCTGGAGGGGTGGGATAGGGAGAGTGGGAGGGAGGGAGACGCAAGAGGGAAGACATATGGGAACATATGTATATGTATAACTGATTCACTTTGTTATAAAGCAGAAACTAACACACCATTGTAAAGCAATTATACCCCAATAAAGATGTTAAAAAAAAAAAAAAAAAACTAAAAATAGAACTACCATATGACCCAGCAATCCCACTCCTGGGCATATAACCATGGTTTGAAAGGATACATGCACCCCAGTGTTCACTGCAGCACTGTTTACAATAGCCAAGACATGGAAGTAACCATGGAAGTCCATTGAGAGATGAATGGATAAAGAAGATGTGGTACATATATACAATGGAATATTACTCAGCCATTAAAAAGAATGAAATAATGCCATTTGCAGCAACATGGATGACCTGGAGATTGTCTTTCTCTTTCTGACTTAGTATTATAAATATATGGTATCAGTTATATGCTGAATCTTTAAAAGAAATGATATAAATGAACTTATTTACAAAACAGAAACAGACTCACAGACTTTGAAAACAAACTTATGGTTACCAAAGGGGAAAGGTGGGGGAGAGGGATAAATTGGGAGTTTGGGGTTATATTTACACACTACTATATTTTAAATAGATAACCAGCAAGGACCTACTGTGTAGCACAGGGAACTCTGCTCAATATCCTGCAATAACTTATATGGGAAAAGAATTTGAAAAAGAATAGATACATGTCTAACTGTTCAGGTGCTGGACACCTGAAACTAACACATCAACTATACTCCAATATAAAATAAAAATATTTTTAAAGAAAACTTACCTATTAACTATTCTTCAGAAATATTCTTAATGGCTACATAATATTAAAATATGTGTTTGTACTATAATTTGTTTATCTAATTCCTTATTAAAAATACTAGACAGCTTTTAATATTTCTTTATTCTAAAATAAGCCCCACATAATCTTTGTGATTTTGGTGCATATTACTGGATTGATTTATATAAATAATCTTGAAGCTCTTGATAAAGATTGCCAAATTTCTCCCCAGAAAAACTGAAGCAATTATATTCTCAGTAGCAGTGTTTGAGAATATCAAAATTACTACCATGTCACGGACCCAGGCTCATGTACATTTTGGAAATCTTTGTCAATTTGATAGGAAAAAGGTACATTTTCAAATTCATAATGTTTACTAAGTCTCAAACATTTAAAAAATAAGATAGCATTTTTCTCTTGTATGCCATATTTTAGAAAATTTTTAAATTGAAATAAAATTTTATATACTCATAAAAGATAAAAAAATAATTCTGTCCTCAGAGCTGAAGAAGGCTTTTGTTTTTCTTCATTTGACCCTTCCCTCTTCTTCCCTTTATTCACTTGCTCTTTCCTTCTCCTCTTCCTTTGGTAACAGGAGTGTAGGTCTTGCTGTGAAGGGATGATCTGCAATGTTGAGTTACCCACCAACCACACTAATGCGGTCTTTGCTGTGACGCATGTTCAGAGGACGTCTGGCAGCCGTGCCCCTGCGCTCCACCTACCAGTGCTGGCCTGGGCCTTCATGCTGCTGTTGATGTGATACCACCATTCCTGGGCGAGGCAGAGACCAGCCCTCTAAATCACAAGCCAACAACTGTGTAAACAGTGAACTTTGGAGTGAAGACCCATCTTGCACTTGGTGAAGAATGCTCATCGGACCCCAAAGCAGAAGCCAGTTGGTGCTTAGCTGAAATGCTCCTGCACGAGGCCACTGAGGAAGGGGACTTGGCAGGGACTGAGGGATTATGTGGATTTTATATTTCTTGATCAAAGGGGCTGCATCTGGTCACTACTGCAAGGAGAGTCTTGCCAGCATCTACTACGGGCAGGTTCGGTAGCCTGTATTGTCCCCACCTGACCAGGCCTGGAGCAGAAAGGACTCCTTGACTGATCAACTCCTTCAGGGGCTGCTGGATCAGACCCTCTCTTTTCTGTGATTAGCTCAGAGCATCTCTATGACATATAACCCTTCCCCAATAAGAAAACAATTTCCCCGCCAACGGTGTAGTCAATGAGAAGGGCAACTACAAGAAGAAAACTTCCAGTGGAACTAATATGAAACCCATTGGCTATTGTGGGGGGAAATAAAACTTTTAAATTATACAATGTAAAATGCACGCTTATGTGTTTCTTGGCTGATGTGGAGACCTCAGGTGAAACATTAACCAGTGTCATAAGGGAGGCTAATTGAAGTTACGTGTTCATGCACCACAGGTGATATATTCTAGCTTAAAGTACAAAATTCTATGCCATTGTGACTTAGTTTTTTCTTTTGGGTGAAGGACCCTTCTTAGGATGCTAAATGCAAAACTAGTGAATTGAGAAGGTGAGGAAACCTCCCTGATCAAGGAAGATGATACCTTATCATGTGATGGACCCCCAAAAGTAGCAGCTTAAAGACAGAGAAACTGGCACCAGTGTCCCTCTCCCAGTCAACTTGCCTCTGAATGTCAGGGCCACTAAGAGAACATTTCTAAACACATGCTAAAATGTCTGGTCCCCTTGTCTTCTCTTTCCTTCTTATAACACAGTCCCAGAATCCTAATTTCCTGCCTTTACACTTTGGGGTGACCTTTAAACACTCTGCCCTTGTATGTATAGTGAGGAGTTAATGAATTGTCTGGTTTTTTTTTGAGTTGAGCATCTACCATTAGAATACTGAGTGCTCCATAGAATCCACTAATGATGCTGTCCTTGCCACACGGGCTCATCTACGATGGGGGTTGGCAAACTATGGGCCATGGGACAAATACATCTCACTGCTCTCAGTCTGCTGTAGCAAATAGGCTGTTGACCAGGTGGCTTAAACTAAAACATGTCATCCTCACAGTTCTGGAGACTGGGAAATGCAAGATCAAGGTGCCAGCAGATCTACTGTCTGGTGAGAGCCCTCTTCCAGGTTTGCAGACTGGTTTTCTCATATCCTCTCAAGGCAGAGTGCAGAGTGAGCATAAGGGTACTAATCGCATTCAGGAGGCTCCACCTGCATGACCTAGCCATCTCCCAGAGGGCCCACATCCAAATACCACCACATCTGGGATTTAGGCTCCAACACATGAATTTGGGGGAGACAGATGCTCACTCTATAGCAACTACCTATTTCTGTGAACACAGTTTTATTGGAACACAGCCGTGCCTATTCGTTTACCTATTGTCTACAAGCTTCTTTCCTGCTACAACACCGAGGATGAGTAGATGCAGCAAAGAGCATCTGGCCTACGAAATCTAAAAGATTTACTATTTTGCCTTCTACAGGAAAAGTGTGCCGACCCCTAACCTCTGAAATGGCAGAAGTGCATTGGGAGAAAGCTGCTTGCTTTACAGGGACCGTGGTGCTCACGGGGGTTCCTCAGCCTCTGCAGTGGTTTTTGCCAGATCACTTTCCTTAGATGCATCCATGAATGTTTCTTCGTTTTGATTGTTTGTTCCACTCCTTTGATTCAGCCTCTCAGTAGTTACGTGCTGTTGTAAGGTGCCGAACCGTCTGTTTCTTCTCATCCTTGACACACTGAGAGAGTCTCATCCTAAGGCTCTTTAGCTTCCAGTACAACAGGGAGGAAGCAGACATCGTTACCTCCCTGTCTCTGGCTGAAACCCCCGACTCACCTGGAAGCATCCGTTTTGAAGCCTGATGTAAATTTATCCTGCCTTTCACTCAGCACCTTGAAGTATTTGAGTTTTTATCATTTATGCTTGTTTGAAATTAATTATATATGGCTTCAGTTGGAACATTTTAATAGCATCTTTGGTGGGTGTATTTTTATTCGTCTGTGTAGTTGACGAATTGGTTAAAAAACCATTAGCAGCCAGTATTTTTTTCTGATTTTGTTTCTGCTTTCTAGATTAATGATCTTTCCTTTTTTTTCCTTTCTTGAGGAAACATCTTAATTTTCTCTTCTTCACCCCACACATTTTGTTTTCATGGATTGCCCTCCTTACCTTAACACCAGTCCACCGAGCATTTAAGATAGGGCTATGCTGAGCAAAAGAGAGAACACACAGAGGAAACAAACTCCTGCAAAGGCAGCTGAGTGAGTAGGGGTGCCAGCTTTACAAATATTTAAGAGCATGGGATGCCCCATTAAATTGGAATTTCAGATAAACAACAATTTTTTAGTATAAGTTATTCATGAACTCATAAGTGTGGCTCATCTAAGGCAATGTTTTCAAGTCCCTGTAATCAGAATCTTCTGGGTAACCTCAAAACAATACAAATTCCCAGGGCATCCTGGAGACACTGACTCAGTAGATCTGGGATGGAAGCCCAAGCCTAACCCCAATAATTAAATGTTAAAGAAAAAGCTCCCAGATGATATGATGCTCAGCCAGGTGTGTTACCCTTGACCTGAGAGGTTTATTCCTTTTTCTGAAGCCCAGTCTTCGGCCACATAATAGAAGTGCTAATGAGTAACCTGGGTTGGAGCTGTGGTTCTCATTGTGGTCTCTGGACCAGCAGTGTCAGCATCACCTGGGAACTTGTTAGAAATGCAAATGCTCAGCCTCCATTCTAGGCCCACTGAATCAGAAATTCTGAGGGTTCAATCTGTGTTTTAATAAAGTTTCCAGGTGCTTCTGATGCACACACAAGTTCAAGAACCACTGGACCAGAGAAGTGCTTCCTAAACGTCTTCTGTAAACGGGTCCTTGGTGGCTGCATGAAAATCACTCAGGGAACTTATATTTAAAAGAAAAAAAAAAGAAAAGAAAATCAGACTCCCAGGCCCCAAATCCAGAAAGTCAGATTCTTTTTGTTGGGGCCGAGTCAGAAAATCTGTATTTTTATAAATTCCTCAAGTGATTCTGATACATAGCCATTTTGGGAGCCACTAAACTAGAGAATGAGAGATGGGGGTGACTTACTGATCAGAAGGCCCAAACTTTTAACACCTGACCTTGAAAGCCCTCTGCATTATAAATGGACTCTGTGTGATGTCTCCAATGTAATTGTTTTAAAACTAGAATCCAAAAATCTAATCAGAGTCCATTGCGTGGATTTTTTTAGTCCACTGCATAGTGACTTAGAATGGCCAAGTGTTCCAGACCTCAGATTAATTTCATTTGCTCCTAATGAGCAAGATGATGAAAAGTACTTTGTCAAAATGTCCATTGAAAACTGGAGTAGTGAGGGCATGAGGGTATGTAGGTTTGTTCTTATAAAAGAGACAAGGGGATTAGCTATGAATATGAGGAGTGTGTGAGGGAATGACCTGTCAAAGGTCCATTTTGAATAGATCTACATTCTAGAATAAACTGAATTCCCATCCATCACTTTCTGAAAAAGAAAAAAAAAAAAAAAGGTACAGAACACATCTTTTCCTTACTGTGTCTAAACCCTCCCCAAATCCAACTCTGAGTGAAGTTAGCAGCCAGAAATTACAGGTATTGTTTTCCATACAGTCTGCAGTCTGCTGTGTCAGTCACTGTGTAAAATACATCTCATAAGAAAAGGGAAGGAGGTGGGTCAGTTTCCCTTTCTCACTGGGAGAAAACTTATAAAGCTGTGCAAAGCGTGAAATAAGCAGTATGAACCGGCACGGACTTAGGAACTGGGAAATATCTCACAGGTAAGAAATTACTAGCTCTAATGCACGATTTTTGTGACGTCAATTGCCATCTTATGAAACTTTGCTCTGACCTTTGGATCTTGGACATTTTATTTTTCACCTAGATCTTGGTCACTGACTCTTTGATTTGTGGAGGGTTTCACTGTGATGCTGGATATGTCAGGGGACAAAGCATGCCAGAGGACAAGGGTGAATAGTGGATACACAAAGGTGAAAGTTGTAGAAACTGGAGAGGAAATGGCTGTCGTAATTTCAGTCTGCCTTTAGGCATAGCTCCATGGCTGTGCCCCCGAAAGAGTCTAGCATCTTCCTATCACACCTCCCACTTCTCCTTTGGCCTTCATAGTTCTGTCTCCTCCCCCATCCCCCTCCCTCATTGCCTTGGCCTCTTTTATCAGATGCTGAGGCTAGGAGCTGAGCTATCTAGGGGGTAATCCAGAATGTGAGTTACTCAGAGTGTTGGCTGTGAAAAATAGGGCTTTCACAGCTCAATCCCAAGAATACTATTCAAGGAGTCTGGGAACCTGCATTTTGAACAAGCATCTATCTGGTCATGAATCTGGTGATTTTGATACTGGTAGTCTTAGGGCATCATCTTTACAAACAATAATGCAGGGCCTCAGTATAAGGCTGTAGAGGCTTTACTGAGAGCATCCACCATGCAACTCCTAAACCTCCGTATCTGTACTTTTTTGGTCTATGAAAATTGGTCCCAGTGAAGGGGCTAGGAGCAACTGGAGGACACTGTGGCTTGGCAGAGCTGCCCTGTTGGGGATGGTCCTGGGAGACCTGGACAAGTGGGACCTGCAGGAAACCTGTACCTCTTCTAGCCAAGCAGGATGTCCAGGGTTCTGACCACTGACCAGACTCCCTGCAAGTCATGGCTGTGTCCGCAGCAGGAGCAACACAAAGCCAAGGGCAATGGAGCCTGTCCACAAAGGCTGAGCAGAGATGAAAGACCAGATCCAACTCAAATATTCTCTAAAAGAGGATAAGCAACAGGGGCAAGCAGGTCCTGGAGACAGACTCTGTCTAGGTTGTTGAGGGTCCCCAAGGAGAGTACCTTTTAGAGAGTGATGTATCCATCCGGATGACTTCAACTACAAATAACAGAGAGGCCCAATCAAATTGGCATAAATAAATATGTGGCTCACACAACTAGAAGTCCAGAGGGAGAGTGGGATTCAGGGTGGACTTAACTCGGTGGTTCTAGCTCCGTTCTCTGCTGTTCTTTTGGCTCCAGCTCCCCCACGTCCTCTGGTAAGGAGATGGCACAGCTATCCCATATGTCCCAGCCAACATCCGGGGAAGAGACAGAGGGATACTACCGGACACATGCCAGGAAGTAAAAGTCTTCACCCAGGCTCCCAGCAAGTCACAAAGGAAGCCAAGGAAGATGTGGTTACCCTTGGCTTTAGTACAGCTGAAGGGAGATCTCTGTCCCCTGAGGCATGTGCGGTGCACGGCAGAGGGTAGATAGCTGAGCAAAATAGGAATTAAAGAGGAGGAAGGAAGAAATGGATCTGGGAGGGCAGCCAGAAATGTCTGCTCCAGATTCCCACAGTCTGAGGCCATGTCAGGAGGCAGTTGTTAAGGTGGCTGAGAAAGTGCTCACGTGTTAGAGATAAGCCAGCCAAGCCCTCTGAAGCTGTACGGACTTGCCCTAACCACACAGCTAGTTGGTAGCAGACCCAGACAGAGAAACTCTGCTGCCTACTGCAATTTCCACCAAGTTCTCTTTTGATTAATGTATGTTGTAAATCTGCACGGAGTGGAGAGAGTATTCAGCACTTCCCAAACTATTCTGCAAGAGAAGCTTTTCTTTCTCAAGTATCTGAGTTCCATAGAACACACTCTGTTAAGCCAACACCACTTTGCAAATGTAGAGAAGTATGGGGGGAAAGCTGCAGGACTCGGGGGATGGGTATGGAACTGACCCCTAAAATAAGTGGCATATCCTAGGTGGTTGGTGAACACATGCTGAGTGCACAAACCTTGACTCCTTCAGAAATACTCACTGCTCCAAGAGCTCAGGCTCCATTCTATACAGACTTGTGTCCATCATCCATAGGTGAGCAAAGGCAGAAAACTAAGACACTGCCTTAAAAAAGGGCAAAATGCTTTAAAAAAAATTCTTTTCTCATGTTGTTGACCTATCAGTGTCCTGAACTAATTTTGATCCCACTCATGGCATTTTTGTCTAGCTCTGAAGGGCCCACTGCTCCTTAGGACTCAACTGTAAATCAATCTGGAAGGCACTGTTTTCTGAGGATTATGTATTCCTCTCTTTCCATATGCGCTTTGAAGAATTATCTGAAGTAGTCACTTGTTATTTTAAATATTTTTAGATTATGAAATTAATCTTTAGTCAGAGATGGGTCCTGAATACTAAGTACTTATCCTTATTTTAACTAATGAATTTAGGTCAGAATTTACTAATAGACTGAAGATGCCTTTTTGTCAGAGGTGTGGACATACTCTCAAGGAAAGTCTTTATCTCATCTAACAAAAGAAAATGAAGATAGGATCTTCCAGGTTGGTGAACACATGGAGGCTCAGAGAGGGCAAGGGAGCTCACACCCCTTCCCACAGCCTTGCCTAAGCATCTTTTACCATAAACCGCTTCCCACTGGCCACAAAGCTCTGCCCACATGTCAACAGTGGTGTCCATCCACTATGATGCCTTAACTTGCACCTCTGGCCACTTGCTCAGGTGAAGGGAGGAGACAAGATGGTGGAGTAGAAGGACTCGAGCTCACCTCCTCTCATGAAAACACCAAAGTCACAACTCCTGAACAACCATCGACAAAAGAGACGGTAACCTACCAAAAAAGATATTCTACATCCAAAGACAAAGAAGAAGCCACAAAGAGACGGTAGGAGAGGTGCTTTCACAATATAATCAAATCCCATACCTGCCAGGTAGGTGACCCACAGACTGGAAAATAATGATACCACAGAGGTTCTCTCACAGGAATAGGAGTTCTGAGCCCCAAATCAGGCTCCCCAGCCTGGGGGTCTGGTATTGGGAGGAGGAGCCCCCAGAACATGTGGCTTTGAAGGGCAGCAGGGTTTGAGTGCAGGAGCTCCACAGGATTGGGGGAAACAGAGACTCCACTCTTGGAGGGGGACACTGGGACCAGGGCAAAGCAGTGACTCCATAGGAGCCTGGAACAGACATACATGTGGGTCTTGGAGGGTCTCTGGGGGAGAAAGGGTTGGCTATAGTTCACTGTGTGGGCAAGGACACTGGTGGCAGAGGCCCCAATGAATGTCCATCAGTGTGAGCTCTCCTGGAGTTCACCAATGTGGCACCAAGACCTGGCCCCACCCAACAGCCTGCAGGCTCCAGTGCTGGAATGCCTCAGGCCAAACAACCAACAGGGTGGGATACAGCCCAACCCATGAGCAGACAGGCTGCCTAAAGTCATCCTGAGCACACAGCTACTTCTAAACACACCCCTTGACACGGCCCTGCCCACCAGAGGGACAGGACCCAGCTCCACCCATCAGTAGGCAGGCGCCAGTCTCTCCCACCATGAAGCCTTCACAAGCCCCTGGACCAACTTCACCCACGAAGGGGCAGACACCAGACTACAAACCTGCAGCCTGAGAAACAGAGACCACAAACACGGAAAGCTAGATAAAATGGGGCAGCAAAGAAGTATATTCCAGATAAAGGACCAAGATAAAATCCCAGAAGAACAACTAAGTGAAGTGGAGATAGGCAATCTGCCTGAAAAAGAATTTAGAGTAATGATAGTAAAGATGATCCAAGATCTTGTAAAAAGAATGGAAACATAGATCAAGGAGATTCAAGAAATGTTAAACAAAGACCCAAAAGAACTAAAGAACAAACAGAGATGAACAATACAATAACTGAAATGAAAAACACACTAGAAGGAATCAACAGCAGAATAAGTGAGGCAGAAGAATGAATAAGTGAGCTGGAAGACAGACTGCTGGAAATCACTGCTGCATAAGAGAATAAAGAAAAATGAATGAAAAGAAATGAGGACAGTCTAAGACATCTCTGGGAGAACATTAAGTGCACCAACATTTGCATGGAGAAGAAGAGAGAGAAAGGGCCTGAGAAAACATTTGAAGAGATAATAGCTGAAAACTTCCCTAACATGGGAAAGGAAACACTCAAGTCCAGGAAGCACAGAGAGTCCCATGCAGGATAAACCCAAGAAGAAAGACACCAAGACACATATTAATCAAACTGACAAAAATTAAGACAAAAAATATTAAAAAGCACAAGGGAAAAGCAACAAATAATATACAACAGAATCCCCATACAGTTATCAGTTGATTTCTCAGCAGAAACTCTGCAAGCCAGATGGGAGTGGCATGATATATTTAAAGTGACAAAAGGGAAAAACCTACAAACAAGAATACTTTACCCAGCAAGGCTCTTATTCGCATTTAATGGAGAAATCAAAAGCTTTACAGACAAGCAAAAGCTAAGAGAATTCAGCACCACCAAACCAGCTTTGAAACAAATGCTAAAGGAATTTCTCTAGGCGGAAAAGAAAAGGACACAACTAGAAACAAGAAAACTATAAATGAGAAAGCTCACCAGTAAAGGCAAACATAAAGGTAGGAACTCATTCACAAACAAATATATCAAAACTAGAAATTGTTGAGGAAATTAAAAATGCAGGCTATTGGAAATTCATCTGAAATTGAGAGACCAGCAACTTAAAACAATCGTGTATATAGGTATAGACTTCTATATCAAAACCTCGTGGTAGGGCTTCCCTGGTGGCGCAGTGGTTGAGAGTCCGCCTGCCGTTGCAGGGGACGCAGGTTTATACCGAAAAAAAAAAAAAAAAAAAAAACCTCGTGGTAACCACAAACCAAAAATCTACAATAAATACACATGCAAAAAAGAAAAAGCAAGCCAAACACAACTCTAAAGTTAATCATCAAATCACAAGAGAACAAAAGAGAAAGGGAAGAAAAATGACCTACAAAAACAAATCCTAACAATTAACAAAATGGCAGTAAGAATATACGTATCAATAATTATCTTAACTGTAAATGGATTAAATGCTGCAACCAAAAGACACAGACTGGCTGAATGGATACAAAAACAAGACTTGTATATATACTATCTACAAGAGACCCACTTCAGATCTAGGAACACATACAGACTAAAAGTGAAGGGATGGAAAAAGGTACTCAATGCAAATGGAAATCAAATGAAAGCTGGAGTAGCAATGCTCATATCAGACGAAACAGACTTCAAAATAAAGGCTGTTGCAAGAGACAAAGACGGACACTACTTCATAATGGATCAACCCAAGAAGAAGATGTAACAATTATAAATATATATGCACCCTACACAGGAGCACTTCAATACGTAAGGCAAATGCTAGTAACCATAAAAGGAGATATTGACAGTAACACTAAAGTAGTAGGGGATTTTAGCACCCCACTTGCATCAATGGATAGATCATCCAGACAGAAGATCAGTAAGGAAACACAGGCCTTAAGTGACACATTAGACCAGATGGACTTAATTGATATTTATAGAGCATTCCATCTGGAAGCAGCAAAATACACATTCTTTCAAGTGCACGTGGAACATTCTCCAGGGTAGATCATATGCTGGGCCACAAAGCAAACCTCAGGAAATTTAAGAACACTGAAATCATATCAAGCATCATTTCCAACCACAATGCTAGGAGACTAGAAACCAAGTACAAGAAAAGAACTGTAAAAAACAAACTCATGGAGGCTAAACAATATGTTACTATGTTACTAAACAACCAATCACCAAAGAAATCAAAGAGAAAATCAAAAAATACCTAGAGAGAGAACTTTAAGATGGCAGAAGAGTAAGACGTGGAGATCCTCATCTTCCCCACAAATACATCAGAAATACATCTACATGTGGAACAACTCCTACAGAACACCTACTGAATGCTGACAGAAGACCTCAGACTTCCCAAAAGGCAAGAAACTCCCCACGTACCTGGGTAGGGCAAAAGAAAAAAGAAAAAACAGAGACAAAAGAATAGGGACAGGACCTGCACCTTGGGGAGGGAGCTGTGAAGGAGGAAAAGTTTACACACACTAGGAAGCCCCTTCACTGACGGAGATAGGGAGTGGGCAGGGGGGAAGCTTTGGAGCCATGGAGGGGCACAGCAACAGGGGTACAGAAGGCAAAGCACAGAGATTCCCACACAGAGAATTGGTGCCAACTAGCACTCACCAGCATGAGAGGCTTGTCTGCTCGCCCACTGGGGTGGGGGGCGGCTGGGAGCTGAGGCTCCAGCTTTGGAGGTCAGACCCCAGGAGGATAACTGGGGTTGGCTGTGTGAACACACCCTGAAGGGGGCTAGTGCGCCACAGCTAGCTGGGAGTGAGTCTGGGGAAAAGTCTGGAACTGCCTAAGAGGCAAGAGACCACAGTTTCAGGGTGTGTGAGGTGAGGGGATTCAGAGCACCGCCTAAATGAGCTCCAGAGATGGGCACGAGCTGTGGCTATCAGTGCGGAAACCAGAGACGGGCATGAAAAACTAAGGCTGCTGCTGCCGCCACCAAGAACCCTGTGTGCAAGCACAGGTCACTAACCACACCTCCCTTCGCAGGAGCCTGTGCAGCCCACCACTGCCAGGGTCCGTGATCCAGGGACAACTTCCCCGGGAGAACACATGGCACACTGCAGGCAGTTGCAATGTCACAGCAGCCTCTGCCACCACAGGCTTTCCCTGGATTCCGTACCCCTCCCTCCCCCCGGCCTGAGTGAGCCAGAGTCCCCTAATCAGCTGCTCCTTTAACCCTGTCCTGTCTGGGCAGGGAACAGACACCCTCAGGTGACCTACACACAGAGGCAGGGCCAAATCCAAAGCTGATCCCCAGAAGCTGTGCGAACAAAGAAGAGAAAGGGAAATTCCTCCCAGCAGCCTCAGGAGCAGTGGATAAATCTCCACAATCAACTTGATGTACCCTGCATCTATGGAATACCTGAATAGACAATGAATCATCCCAGGATTGAGGTGGTGGACTTCGGGAGCAACTGTAGACTTGGGGTGTGCTTTCTGCAAATAATTTGTTTCTGGTTTTATGTTTATCTTAGTTTAGTATTTAGAGTTTATTATCATTGGTAGATTTGTTTGCTGATTGGGCTGTTCTCTTCCTTTTTTAAAAATATATATATATATTTTTGTTTTTTCTTTTTCAATTTTTCTGAGTGTGTATGTGTATGCTTCTTTGTGTGAGTTAGTCTGTATAGCTTTGCTTTTACCATTTGTCCTTGGGTTCTGTCTGTCTGGTTTTTTTTGTTTGTTTTGTTTTTAGTATAGTTTCTAGTGTGTGTTATCATTGGTGGATATGTTTTTTGGTTTGGTTGCTATCTTCTTTCTTTATCATTTTTATTACTTTCTAATTTTTTTACTTTTAATAATTTTTAAAATTTTAATAACTTTATTTTATTTTTCTTTCTTTCTTTTTTTCTCCATTTTCTTCTGAGCTGTGTGGCTGACAGGGTCTTGGTGCTCCAGCCGGGTATGAGGCATGTGCCTCTGAGGTGGGAGAGCCGAGTTCAGGACACTGGTCCACCAGAGACCTCTCAGCTCCATGCAATATCAAACAGCGAAAGCTCTCCCAGAGATCTCCAGCTCAGTGCTAAGACCCAGCTCCACTCAACGACCAGCAAGCTACAGTGCTAGACACCATAGGCCAAACAACTAGCAAGACATGAGCACAACCCCACCCATTAGCAGAGAGTCTGCCTAAAATCATAATAAGGTCACACAACCCAAAACATTACCAGACACAGTCCTGCTCAACAGAAAGACAAGATCCGGCCTCATCCACCTGAACACAGGCACCAGTCCCCTCCACAAGGAAGCCTACACAACCCACTGAACCAACCTTAGCCACTGGGAGCAGACACCAAAAACAATGGGAACTACGAACCTGAAGCCTGCGAAAAGGAGACCCCAAACACAGTAAGTTAAGAAAAATGAGAGGACAGAAAAACACACAGAAGATGAAGGAACAAGGTAAAAATCCACCAGACCAATCAAATGAAGAGGAAATAGTCTACCTGAAAAAAAATACAGAGTAATTATAGTAAAGATGATCCAAAATCTTCGAAATAGAATAGAGAAAATACAAGAAATGTTTAACAAGGACGTAGAAGAACTAAAGAGCAAACAAACAATGATGAACAATACAATAAATGAAATTAAAAATTCTCTAGAAGGAATCAATAGCAGAATAGATGATGCAGAAGAACAGATAAGTGACCTGGAAGATAAAATAGTGGAAATAACTACCACAGAGCAGAATAAAGGAAAAAGAATGAAAAGAAATGAGGAGAGTCTCAGACGCCTGTGGGACAATAATAAACGTACCAACATGTGAATTATAGGGGTCCTAGAAGAAGAAGAGAAAAAGGGAATGAGAAAATATTTGAAGAGATTATAGTTGAAAACTTCCCTAAACTGGAAAAGGAAATAGTCAATCAAGTCCAGGAAGCGCAGAGTCCCATACAGGATAAATCCAAGGAGAAGCACACCAATACATATATTAATCAATCGATCAAAAATTAAATACAAAGAAAAAATATTAAAACAGCAAGGGAAAAACAACAAATAACATACAAGGGAATCCCCATAAGGTTAACAGGTGATCTTTCAGCAGAAACTCTGCAAGCCAGAAGGGAGTGGCAGGACATATTTAAAGTGATGAAAGGGAAAAACCTAAAACCAAGATTACTCTACCCAGCATAGATCTCATTCAGATTCAACAGAGAAATTAAAAGCTTTACACACAAGCAAAAGTTAAGAGAATTCAGCACCACCAAACCAGCTTTACAACAAATGCTAAAGGAACTTCTCTAGGCAGGAAACACAAGAGAGGAAAAGACCTACAATAACAAACCCAAAACAATTTAGAAAATGGGAATAGGAACATACATATCGATAACTACCTTAAATGTAAATGGACTAAATGCTCCAACCAAAAAACATAGACTGGCTGAGCGGATACAAAAAAAAGACCCGTATATATGCTGTCTACAAGAGACTGACGGACACGTACAGACTGAAAGTGAGGGGATGGAAAAAGATATTCCATGCAAATGGAAACCAAAAGAAAGCTGGAGTAGCAATTCTCATATTAAACAAAACAGACGTTAAAATAAAGACTACTGGGGCTTCCCTGGTGGCACAGTGGTTGAGAGTCCGCCTGCTGATGCAGGGGACGTGGGTTCGTGCCCCGGTCCGGGAAGATCCCACATGCCGCGGAGCAGCTGGGCCTGTGAGCCATGGCCACTGAGTCTGCGCATCTGGAGCCTGTGTTCCTCAACAGGAGAGGCCACAACAGTGAGAGGCCTGTGTACCGCAAAATAAATAAATAAATAAAATAAAATAAAGACTATTGCAAGAGGCAAAGAAGGACACTCATAATTATCAAGGGATCCATCCAAAAAGAAGATATAACAACTGTAAACATTTATGCACCCAACATAGGAGCACCTCAACACATAAGGCAAATGCTAACAGCCATAAAAGGGGAAATCGACAGTGATACAATTATTGTAGGAGATATTAACACCCATCTTTCACCAATGGACAGATGATCCAAAATGAAAATAAAGAAACACAATCTTTAAATGACATATTAAACAAGATGGACTTAACTGGTATTTAGAGGACATTCCATCCAAAAACAACAGAATACAATTTTTTCTCAAGTGCCCATGAAACGTTCTCCAGGATGGATCATATCTTGGATCACAAATCAAGCCTTGGTAAATTTAAGAAAACTGAAATTGTATCAAGTATCTTTTCTGACCACAAGGCTATCAGACTAGAGGTCAATTACAAGAAAAAATCTGAAAAATACAAACCCATGGAGGCTAAAGAATACACTGCTAAATAACCAAGAGATCACTGAAGAAAGCAAAGAGGAAATCAAAAATTACCTACAAACAAGTGACAATGAAAACAGAATGATCTATGGAATGCAGCAAAAGCAGTTCTAAGAGGGAAGTTTACAGCAATACAATCCTACTTCAAGAAACAAGAAACAGGGCTTCCCTGGTGGTGCAGTGGTTGAGACTCCACCTGCGGATGCAGGGGACATGGGTTCGTGCCCCGGTCTGGGAAGACCCCACATGCCGTGGAGTGGCTGGGCCTGTGAGCCATGGCTGCTGAGCCTGCACGTCCAGAGCCTGTGCCCCACAACGGGAGAGACCACAACAGTGAGAGGCCCACATACTGCAAAATATAAATAAATAAAATAAAATAAAGAAACATCTCAAAAAACAACCTAAACCTAAAGCTATTAGAGAAAGAAGAACAAAAAAACCCCAAATAGCAGAAGGAAAGAAATCATAAATATCAGATCAGAAATAAATGAAAAAGAAATGAAGGAAACAATAGCAAAGATCAATAAAACTAAAAGCTGGTTCTTTGAGAAGATAAACAAAATTGATAAACGATTAGCCAGACCCCTCAAGGAAAAAGGGGGAACACTCAAATCAATAGAATTAGAAATGAAAAAGGAGAAGTAACAACTGACACTGCTGAGGATCATGAGATATTACTACAAAGGATCATGAGACATTACTAGAAGCAACTCTACGCCAATAAAATGGACAACCTGGAAGAAATGGACAAATTCTTAGAAAAGCACAACCTTCTGAGACTAAACCAGGAAGAAATAGAAAATATAAACAGACCAATCGCAAGCACTGAAATGGAAACTGTGATTAAAAATCTTCCAACAAACTCACGCCCAGGACCAGATGGCTTCACAGGCAAATTCTATCAAACATTTAGAGAAGAGCTAACACCTAACCTTCTGAAACTATTCCAAAATATAGCAGAGGGAGGAAACTCCAAAACTCATTCTATGAGGCCACCATCACCCTGATACGAAAACCAAACAAAGATGTCACGAAGAACACTACAGGTCAATTATCACTGATGAACAGACGCAAAAATCCTCAACAAAATACTAGCAAACCAAATCCAACAGCACAGTAAAAGGATCATACACCACGATCAACTGGGGTTTATCCCAGGAATGCAAGGATTCTTCAATATACGCAAACCAATCAATGTGATACACCATATTAGCAAACTGAAGGAGAAAAACCGTATGATCACCGCAATAGATGCAGAAAAAGCTGGCAACAAAGTTCAACACTGGTTTATGATAAAAACCCTCCAGAAAGTAGGCACAGAGGAAACTTACCTCAACATAATAAAGGCCATATATGACAAAACCAGAGCACACATCGTTCTCAGTGGTGAAAAACAGAAACCATTTCCTCAGATCAGGAACAAGTCAAGGTTGTCTACTCTCACCACTATTATTCAACATAGTTTTGGAAGTTTTAGCCACAGCAATCAGAGAAGAAAAAGAAATCAAAAGAATCCAAATAGGAAAAGAAGAAGTAAAGCTGACATTGTTTGCGGATGACATGGTATTACACATAGAGAATCAAAAAGATGCTACCAAAAAATGCCTAGAGCTAATCAATGAATTTGGTAAAGTAGCAGGATGCAAAATTAATGCACAGAAATCTCTTGTAGTGAGGTGGATGGACCTAGAGTCTGTCATACAGAGCGAAGTAAGTCAGAAAGAGAAAAACAAACACCATATGCTAACACATGTATATGGAATCTAAAAAAAAAAAAAATAAAAGGTCATGAAGAACCTTGGGGTAGGACAGGAATAAAGCCACAGTTGTAGAGAATGGACTTGAGGACACATGGAGGGGGAAGGGTAAGCTGGGACAAAGTGAGAGAGTGGCATTGACATATATACACTACCAAACGTAAAAGAGATACCTAGTGGGAAGCAGCTGCATAGCACAGGGAGATCAGCTCAGTGCTTTGTGACCACCTAGAGAGGTGGGATGGTGGGGTGGGAGGGAGACACAAGGAGGAGGAGATATGGGTATATATGTATATGTATAGCTGATTCACTTTGTTATAAAGCAGAAACTAACATGCCATTGTAGAGCAAGTATACTCCAATAAAGATGTTAAAAAAAATAATAAAATAAAATGCACTAAAACAACCTCATAATACCTAGAGACATGAAAAAGAAAACAAAACGATCCAAAACCTTTGGGATTTCGCAAAGCAGTTCTACACGGGAAGCATACAGTCATACAATCTTACCTCGGGAAACAAGAAAAATCTCAAACAACCTAACTTTACACCTAAAGCAGCTAGAGAAAGGACAACAAACAAAACCCAAGGGTAGTAGATGGAAAGAATACTTTCTGATCATAAAGATCAGAACTGAAATAAAATAGAGACAAAACAGTAGAAAAAAATCAATGAAACTAAAAGCTGGTTCTTTGAGAAGATAAACAAAATGGATACACCTTGAGCCAGACTCTTCAAGAAAAAAGGAAGAGGGCTCAGATCAGTAAAATTAAAAATGAAAAAGGAGAAGTTACAATTGACACCACAGAAATACAAAGGATCGTAAGTGACTACTACAAGCAACTTTACGCCAAAAAAAATGGACAACCTAGAAGAAATGGACAAATGCTTAGGTACAATCTTCCAAGACTAAACCAGGAATAAATAAAAAATATGAACAGACCAATCACAAGTACTGAAATTGAAACTTTGATTGAAAAACTTCCAACAAAGTCCAGAACAGATGGCTTCACAGGTGAATTCTATCAAACATTTAGAGAACAGTTAACACCTATCCTTCTGAAACTATTCCAAAAAATTGCAGAGAAAGGAACACTCCCAAACTCATTATACGAGGCCACCATCACCCTGATACGAAAGCCAGACAAAGATACAACAAAAAAGGAAAATTACAGGTCAATATCACTGATGAACATAGATGCAAAAATCCTCAACAAAGTACAAGCAAACCACATCCAACAGTACACTAAAAGGATCATACACCATGATCAAGTGGGATTTATCTCAGGGATGCAAGAATTTTTCAATATCTGCAAATCAATCATTGTGATACATGACAATAAACTGAAGTATAAAAACCATATGATCATCTCAATAAATGCAGAAAACGCTTCTGATGAATTTCAATACCCAATTATAATAAAAACTCTCCAGAAAGTGGGATTATGTCCTCAACATAATCAAGGACATATATGACAAACACCCATCTAACATTATATTCAACAGTAAGTAGTTGAAAGCATTTCCTCTAATATGAGGAAGAAGAGAAGGATGTCCACTGTCACCACTTTTATTCAACATAGTTTTGTAAGTCCCAGCCATGGCAATCAGAGAAGAAAAAGAAATAAAAGGAATCCAAATTGGAAAAGAAGAAGTAAAACTGTCACTGTTTGCAGATGGCACGATACTATATATATAATATCCTAAAGCTGCTACCAGAAAACTACTAGAGCTCATCAATGAATTTGGTAAAGTTGCAAGATACAAAATTAATACACAGAAATCTCTTGCATTCCTACACACGAACAACAAAAGATCAGAAAGAGAAATTAAAGAAACAATCCCATTTACCATCTCATTAAAAAGAATAAACTACCTTGGAATAAAGCTACCTAAAGAGGCAAAAGACCTGTATTCTAAGAACTATAGGACGTGATAAAAGAAATTGAAGAGGACACAAATGGAAAGATACACCATGTTCCTGGATTGGAAGAATCACTATTGTCAAAATGACTATACTACCCAAAGCAATCTACAGATTCCATGCAATCCCTATCAAATTACCGATGGCGTTTTTCACAGAACTAGAACAAAAAATTTTTAATTCATATGGAAACAAAATACCCCGAATAGCCAAAGTAATCTTGAGAAAGAAAAACAGA
The DNA here is from genome assembly GCF_003031525.2 of Neophocaena asiaeorientalis asiaeorientalis. Lineage (NCBI taxonomy): Eukaryota > Metazoa > Chordata > Mammalia > Artiodactyla > Phocoenidae > Neophocaena > Neophocaena asiaeorientalis. The sequence continues at coordinate 1,457,514 of NW_020174372.1, read as the reverse complement.
GCTGGAAGAATCAAGCTCCCTGACTTCAAACTATATGACAAAGCTATGGTAATCAAAGCAGTATGGTACTGGCACAAAAACAGAAATATAGATTAATGGAATAGGATAGAGCCCAGAAATAAACCCATGCATCCATGGTCAATTAATTACAACAAAGGAGGCAAGAATATACAATGGACAAAAGACAGTCTCTTCAATAAGTGGTGCTGGGGAAACTGGACAGCTACATGTAAAAGAATGAAAGTAGAACATTCTCTAACACCATACACAAACTGAAAATGGATTAAGGACCTAGATGTAAGACTGGATACTATGAATATGTCTTAGTGGAAAACACAGACAGAACACTCTTTGACATAAATTGCAGCAATAGCTTTCTGGATCTACTTTCTAGAGTAAAGAAAATAAAAACAAAAATAAACAAATGGGACCTAATGAAACTCAAAAGCTTTTGCACATCAAAGGAAACCCTAAACTGAACGAAAAGACAACTCACAGAATGGGAGAAAACATTTGCAAACAATGCGACCAACAAAGGATTAATCTCCAAAATCTACAAACAGCTCATGTAGCTCAATAGCAAAAAAAACCAAACAACTCAATCAAAAAATGGGCAGAAGACCTAAACAGACATTTCTCCAAAGAAGACATACATATGGCCAATAGGCACATGAAAAGATGCTCAACATCACTCATTATTAGAGAAATGCAAATCAAAACTACAATGAGGTATTTCCTCACACCGATCAGAATGGCCATCATCGAAAAGTTGTAGACAATAAATGCTGGAGTAGGTATGGCAAAAGGGAACCCTCCTACACTGTTGGTAGGGATGTAAATTGGTACAGCCACTGTGGAGAACAGTATGGAGGTTCCTTAAAAAACTAAACATAGAACTACACATGATCCAGCAATCCCAACTCCTGGGCACATATCTAGAGAAAACCATAATTCGAAAAGATACATGCACCTGAATATGCATTGCAGCGCTGTTTACGATAGCCAAGACACAGAAGCAACCTAAATGTCCATCAACAGAGCAATGGATAAAGAAGATGTGGTATATATATATATATATATATATATACAATGGAATATTACTCAGCCCAACAGAAGAATGAAATAATGCCATTTGCAACATGGATGGACCTAGAGATCATCGTACTAAGGGAAGTAAGTCAGACGGTGGAAGAAATATCATATGATATCACTTATATGTGGAATCTAAAAAGATTATACAAATGAACTTATTTACAAAACAGAAATAGACTCACAGACTTTGAAAACAAGCTTATGGTTACAGAAAGGGAAGTGGGGGAAGGATAAATTGGGAGATTGGGATTGACATATACACACTACTGTATATAAAATAGATAACCAACAAGGACCTACTGTGTAGCACAGAGAACTCCACTCAATATTCTGTAATAACCTATATGGGAAAAGAATCTGATAAAGAATGGATATATGTATATGTATAACTGAATCACTTTGCTGTATACCTGAACTAACACAGCATTGTAAATCAACTATACCCCTATATAAAATAAAAATTAAATTAAAAAAAGAAAATGAAGACATAACTAAGTTGAACACTACAGTATTTTCCCTAATCCATTTATTTTCATGGATCTTTTTTTGTAACTAATCAGAAATCCAAATGTCTGATTTTGGAAGATGTTTTCTTGGCAGTATTCAGGATCTGACTCTTTTATAGTTACCTAGCCTTAAAAATTGTGGAATTTTGAAAAAAGAAAAGAGAAAGATTTTGATCATAGTTGCAACAATGCGTCATCTTTAACTACCTGGGGGCAGGGAGCAATTATTTGACTGAGAAAATAGACTAGTGAAATAATTCTACATGACATCTATATTTTTCTTTTCAATGCAATGTTTCAAAGTGAAGTGAGTTTAATTAAGTGGAAAGATAGTCCATGATTAAATAAAATAACGAAACACATATTGCAAACAAAGGACATGGTAAAAGCTTAGAGTTCATGGTTAGGGAGGAAACAATCAAATAGTTTGAGGCAAAACTTTTTTGACTGATTATTTTTTAAAAATCAAGAATGCTAGACCTTATCTACTTTTTGATCAGGGCAAGGGCAAATCTTCCCCATTTCACTATCAACTGCTCTGGAAATGCAATTACCTGAAGTGGTTTGATGTCCCTAGTCAGCCATGGGTAAGTGTCTGTGCTAACGAGGCAAGGACAGCACCGTAGTATGTGGGGTGCAGTTTACAGGGAGCACGTGCAGAATCCTAATAAGCATTTAATTTTTTTTACTCGGAGAAGCCTGCAGTGTCTTGCAGGGAAGTGTAATCTGAGATTCGCACAGATGAGTAGGAAAACCACACGTGTGGAGGGGTTTTGCAGTGCTTACTCTCTTGGAATCTGCTGCGGTTCAATGGTACCTTAAATGCAGCAGGGGGCAAGCCTGGCCTAACAGGTTACCCTACGGGAGCTTCAGCCATTACAGCTCTGTTCTGAGAGTTGAGCTTTATAAGCAGCCAGGATTTGAATGATTTACAGCCTAACATCCTAAGGCACTCAGGACCAGCTGGTTGAATAAGGATGACTCTTATTTCCTGCGGTTCTATTGGATGGGGGATGGGTGGATGACACTGGCAGGTCAATAGGTGTGAAGGCAATTATTTGTAAAATGGGATCAGGGAATGGCTTAGCAATATCATGTATTATCCTATTTGAGACTCAGATGCTTCCCAACCTGTTTTGCTCCATGTGAGTAAACTCCTGCCCGTTTTTATGATAAATTTCTACAACCCTAAAATTGTAGACAACTTTTGATGTATTCATCCTTTGTAGGGAGCAGTTAGAAACCAAGCTCTGGTGGGATGCTTACTAAAAACGAATAGGCAAGAAGGGAGGAAGAATTGAGAAAAGTCGATCCTAACAGTTTTCAAAGCTTGTAACTTAGCCCTTGAAGAGCTGAATGTGAAAAGAGATATGATTATAAACAAAAAACTGGGGAGGGGCAGGAAGTTGAGGAATCCCTGTGCCACCACACCCAACATCGATTCCTGTAATTGGGCCAATGGCAGGTAAACCAAGGCTTCGCCTGACAAGGAGTACCTGTTGAAATGAACCCATGAATTATTTTTCACAAAGTTGTTAAGCTCACCAGCATTTGATGTCCCATTTGTGTTTATTATTTATTCCCCATCCACCTCCTAGACACTGCAGAAGAATCAAGTAATTACTCTTAGGTACTGGTAGTCAGCAAGTGCTGCAAACAAATATGAACTTATATGAACTTAAATTATCTCCATTTTATGTCATGTTGATCAGTTATATGCTATGTGCCACCCTTTATATTTTCTGCGGTTTTTTTTTTTTTTTTTTTTTTTTTTTTTTTTTTGTTTTTGTGGGTTTTTTTTTTTTTGGCGGGGGTTCTTCCCAGACCAGGGCTCGAACCCGTGTCCCCTGCATTGGCAGGCAGATTCTCAACCACTGCGCCACCAGGGAAGCCCCTTTTCTGCGGTTTTGAAGTCATTAAGATGCCCTTCTGCACCCATGGAATTGACTTCATTTTACTGACAAAGGGATTCTCATTTAGTTTTCATTAATAGGTTAGATTTCCTCAAACTTCAAATGCCACATATTTTAAAACAATAGGATAGGCTCGCATGCTCACCCGCCGGGGCGGGCGGGGCTGGGAGCTGAGGCTCCAGCTTCGGTCGGATCCCAGGGAGAGGACTGGGGTTGGCTGTGTGAACACAGCCTGAAGGGAGCTGGTGTGCCACAGCTAGCTGGGAGGGAGTCCGGGAAAAGGTCTAGAGCTGCTGAAGAGGCAAGAGACTTTTTCTTCCCTCTTTGTTTCCTGGTGCTCGAGGAGAGGAGATTAAGAGCACTGCCTAAATGAGGTCCAGAGACGGGCGGACCCCCCCGTCTAACAGTGCGGACCCCAGAGACGGGCATGAGACGCTAAGGCTGCTGCTGCAGCCACCAAGAAGCCTGTGTGCACGCACAGGTCACTAGTCACACCTCCCCTTCTGGGAGCCTGTGCAGCCCGCCACTGCCAGGGTCCTGTGATCCAGGGACAACTTCCCTGGGAGAACACACGGCGCACCTTAGGCTGCTGCAACGTCACGCCGGCCCCTGCCCCCACAGACTCACCCTGCATTCCGTACCCCTCCCTCCCCCGACCTGAGTGAGCCAGAGCCCCCAAATCAGCTGCTCCTTTAACGCCTTCCTGTCTGAGTGAAGAACAGATGCCCTCAGGCAACCTACACGCAGAGGCGGGGCCAAATACAAAGGTGAACCCCAGTAGCCATGAGAACAAAGAAGAGAAAGGAAACTTTCTCCCAGCAGCCTCAGGAGCAGAGGATTAAATCTCCACAATCAACTTGATGCACCCTGCATGTGTGGAATACCTGAATAGACAATGAATCATCCCAAAATTGAGGCAGTGGACTTCGGGAGCAACGATATATCTATATATTTTTTCCTTTTCTTCTTTTTGTGAGTGTGTATGTATATGCTTCTGTGTGTGCGTTTGTCTGTAAGCTTAGCTTTCACCATTTGTCCTAGGGTTCTGTTTGTCCGTTTTTGTTTTTTTATTTTTAGTATAGTTTTTAGCGCTTGTTATCATTGGTGGATTTGTTTTTAGGTTTGGTTGCTCTCTTCTTTCTTTCTGTTTATAACTTAAAATTTTTAATAATTATTTTTTATTTTAATAACTTTAAATCTATTTTCTTTTTTTCCTTCCTTCCTTCAGTTCTTCCTTTCTTCCTTCTTTCTTTTTTTCTTCCTTTTATTCAGAGCTGTGTAGATGACAGGGTCTTGGTGCTCTGGCTGGGTCTCAAGCCTGCGCCTCTGAGGTGGGAGAGCCAAGTTCAGGACACTGGTCCACGAGAGACCTCCCAGCTCCACGTAATAACAGATGGCGACCATCTCCCAGAGATCTCCTTCTCATTGCAAAGACCCAGCTCCACTCAACGTCCAGCAAGCTACAGTGCTAGACACCCTATGCCAAACAACAAGCAAGACATGAACACAAGCCCACCCATTAGCAGAGAGGCTGCATGAAATCACAATAAGGTCAAAAACACCCCAAATCACCCACCAAATGAGGACCTGTCCACCAGAAAGATAAGATCCAGCCTCATCCACCAGAACACAGGCACCAGTCCCCTCCACAAGGAAGCCTACACAACCCACTGAACCAACCTTAGCCACTGGGGGAAGACACCAAAAACAACGGGAACTACGAACCTGCAGCCTGCAAAAAGGAGACCCCAAACAGTAAATTAAGCAAAATGAGAAGACAGAGAAACACACAGCAGATGAAGGAGCAAGGTAAAAACCCACCAGACCAAACATATGAAGAGGATATAGGCAGTCTATCTGAAAAAGAATTCAGAGTAATGATAGTAAAGATGATCCAAAATCTTCAAAATAGAATGGAGAAAACACAAGAAACGTTTAACAAGGATGTAGAAGAACTAAAGAGCAAAGAAACAATGATGAACAACACAATAAATGAAATTAAAACTTCTCTAGAAGGAATCAATAGCAGAATAACAGGCAGAAGAATGGTTAAGTGACCTGAAAGATAAAACAGTGGCAATAACTACCACAGAGCAGAATAAAGAAAAAAGAATGAAAAGAATTGAGGAGAGTCTCAGATGCCTCTGGGACAACAACAAATGCACCAACATGTGAATTATAGGGGTTCCAGAAAAAGAAGAGAAAAAGAAAGGGAATGAGAAAATATTTGAAGAGATTATAGTTGAAAACTTCCCTAATATGGGAAAGGAAAGTCAATCAAGTCCAGGAAGCACACAGTCCCATACAGGATAAATCCAAGGAGAAGCACGCCAATACATATATTAATCAAGCTATCAAAAACTAAATACAAAGAAAAAATATTAAAAGCAGCAAGGGAAAAACAACAAATAACATACAAGGGAACCCCCATAAGGTTAACAGCTGATCTTTCAGCAGAAACTCTGCAAGCCAGAAGGGAGTGGGAGGACATATTTAAAGTGATGAAAGGGAAAAACCTACAACCAAGATTACTCTACCCAGCAAAGATCTCATTCAGATTTGACAGAGAAATTAAAACCTTTACAGACAAGCAAAAGTTAAGAGAATTCAGCACCATCAAACCAGCTTTAAAACAAATGCTAAAGGAATTTCCCTAGGCGGGAAACACAATAAAAAGACCTACAGTAACAAACCCAAAACAATTAAGAAAATGGTAATAGCAACATACATATCGATAATTATCTTAAACGTAAATGGATTAAATGCTCCAACCAAAAGACACACATTGGCTGAATGAATAAAAAAACAAGTCCTGTATATATGTTGTCTACAAGGGACCCACTTCAGACCTAGGGACAAGTACAGACTGAAAGTGAGGGAATGGAAAAAGATATTGCATGCAAATTGAAATCTAAGGAAAGCTGGAGTAGCAATTCTCATATCAGACAAAATAGACTTTAAAATAAAGACTATTACAAGAGACAAAGAAGGACACTACATAATGATCAAGGGATCGATCCAAGAAGACGATATAACAATTGTAAATATTTATGCACCCAACATAGGAGCACCTCTATACATAAGGCAAATACTAACAGCCATAAAAGGGGAAATTGACAGTAACACAATCATAGCAGGGGACTTTAGCGCTTTCACCAATGAACATATCATCCAACATGAAAATAAAGAAACACAAGCTTTAAATTATACATTAAACAAGATGGACTTAATTGATATTTATAGGACATTCCATCCAAAAACAACAGAATACACTTTCTTCACAAGTGCTCATGGAACATTCTCCAGGATAGATCATATCTTGGGTCACAAATCAAGCGCTGGAAATTTTAAGAAAATTGAAATCATATCAAGTATCTTTTCCGACCACAATGCTATGAGACTAGATCATTACAGGAAAAAATCTGTAAAAAATACAAACACATGGAGGCTAAACAATACAGTACTTAATAATCAAGAGGACACTGAAGAAATCAAAGAGGAAATCAAAAAACACCTAGAAACAAATGACAATGAAAACACGATGACCCAAAACCTATGGGATACAGCAAAAGCAGTTCTAAGAGGGAAGTTTATAGCAATAAACTCCTACCTTCAGAAACAAGGAACATCTCAAATAAACAACCTGACCTTACACCTAAAGCTATTTGAGAAAGAAGAACGAAAAAACCCCAAAGTTAGCAGAAAGAAAGAAATCATAAAGATCAGATCAGAAATAAATGAAAAAGAAATGAAGGAAACAATAGCAAAGATCAATAAAATTAAAAGCTGGTTTTTGAGACAATAAACAAAATAGATAAACCATTAGCCAGACTCATCAAGAACAAAAGGGAGAAGACTCAAATCAACAGAATTAGAAACGAAAAAGAAGTAACAACTGACACTGCAGAAATACAAAGGATCATGAGAGATTACTACAAGCAACTGTATGCCAATAAAATGGACAACCTGGAAGAAATGGACAAATTCTTAGAAAAGCACAACCTTCCGAGACTGAACCAGGAAGAAACAGAAAATATAAACAGACCAATCACAAGCACTGAAATGGAAACGGTGATTAAAAATCTTCCAAGGCACGCCCAGGACCAAACGGCTTCACAGGTGAATTCTATCAAACATTTAGAGACGAGCTAAAACCTAACCTTCTTGAGAAAAACAAATACTGTATGTTAACATATATATATGGAATCAAAAAAAAAAAAAACCAAAGGTCATGAAGAACCTAGGGGCAGGACGGGAATAGAGACACAGAGAATGGACTTGAGGACACAGGAAGGGGGAAGGGTAAGCTGGGACAAAGTGAGAGAGTGACATGGACATATATACACTACCAAATGTAAAACTGATAGCTAGTGGGAAGCAGTCACATAGCACAGGGAGATCAGCTCGGTGCTTTGTGACCACCTATAGGGGTGGGATAGGAAGGGTGGGAGGAAGGGAGACGCAAAAGCAAAGAGATATGGGGATGTATGTATATGTATATGTATATCTGATTCACTTTGCTATAAAGCAGAAACTAACACACCATTGTAAAGCAATTTTACTCCAATAAAGATGTTAAAAAAAAATAGGAGGGATCTGCTCTATACTACATAAAGTGCAGAGCTTCCATTTAATGGATTGTTTGCCTAATTTACTTTTAGGCAAATAAGCAAATTAATTTATACAAGCTATTAATACCAATTATTAATGCTTTTCATTTTGTTGGTTTCAGCAATCTCTGTATGACACATACACTGAAACAAAATGGAAATTGATTTCACGAAGTTTGGCAACACTGCAGTGTTTTGTAACCTTTGCCACAATGCTTATTTGAAAGGCTGGGTTTAATTATCCTTTTTTTTTCTTTTTGCCTGCATCTCAAGATGCTGATAGGTAACATTCTACTGCACTTGACAGTTAAAAGAAAATCCATCACAGTTTTCCCACACTGCCTTTGATGCTTGTCACATAAGGAGACTTTAATATGCCCACCAGAAAAGCATTAGCCCAGCTTATCTGCATCTTAGTTTTTATATGCTGGGTGGGGGTGGGGGGAGGGGAGAGATTCAGCTACAAGGCAGGGAAGGAAGCAGGCCTGGGCAGAACAGAACCTGATTTGGCCTGTTCTAAGACTGGAACTACAGGCCCACTGGGGTTCAAGACCCTTGTAAAAGCAAAGGAGCCTGGATCGTCTCTCTTCTGCATTGCCTTTACCATGACTTCCCAATTACGCCTCTTTTTGATGTCTTCTCTTTTTATGCCTCCTAAGAACTGGCTCCCTGACCCTCTCTCTGTCGTGTAGCTTCTGCTTATTCAGGCATTTGAATCCTTCCTGACTCTGGCTCCTTGGGCTCCTGTCACTTCTCTGCCTCCCGACCTTTCTGCATTCACTCCTGCTGCACAGTCTGAGTTGCTCAGCACTTCCTTGCTTTGGAAGTCATTTCCACTCCAGGCCTTTTTCCAACCCCTGGTCCAGGGAGTGCGGTCCAACAGTGGGGAGGACCTGACTCTCCCCTCCGCAAGGCAGCCACGCAGGGCACCTTCTAAGTGGTGATGAGCCAGCTAGGTACTATAATTGATCAGGACCCTAAATAATAAGGTAGGACACACCTTTGAGGGTCCTTTTAAAGCTAAATGTGACAATATGGAGGCATCTTCCTCTCATGATCTCTCTTCTCCCTTCCACATCCCAACCTTCCTCAACATCAAATCTATTCCTTCAGCATTTGAATTTCAATTAATAAGGCCATGACTGCCCAGCTATCACATTTTCAGGGGCTTAAAATTTTGAAGAGAAGTACATTCTGTGTTCCAATGTTCCGGGCAGTTGGAGCTATGTTTATAAAAGGATAAAATCCACAGTGACACAATGAAGGTGATAGAGGTGACAGCCCAGAACGCCTGCTTTTCCTATGGGCTTGACCCTCTCATTAGTTGCTCTGAGTTTTCAAATCAACACGTAGTCATGCAGCAGAGAAAGAGGCTGCAAGTCCAGGGCTACTCTGACTGGGATAGGGAATTAGAACGTATGAGATTATTTATACACATAGCATTTAATTAAATTTCATGAAGGTGAAATCCATCTGGAATGCATTCAAGCTGTAACTCACTGCATGTTTGCTGGTGTTGCTGGTGTGATAATTGATGTAACATTCATCAATCTCTCCAAGTAACCACACTCAATCAGGAGGTAGATGTGGTCCCACTTTGGGAGACTTATGACCCAAATATCTTAGATGCAGCTTTTCCAATTTCCTGCTGATCTTGCTGGTCTGTCTGACAGACCAGAGGCCAGACTGATGAGGTTTGCTTCAAGAAAGAACATTTAAGTTAGGAATAAACAAGGTAGCTTTATTTGGTCAATATTCAATTAGACCTTTTTGTCTTTATCCTGAATACTTAGATGGTGGGGTTGCATTTCCTTATTATGCTCAAGGAGGATTTTATTTTCCTGGGGGGGGAATTGCTGAGAAATGTCTGTCACTGTAAGATAACCAGATTTTTGAAAAACAAGCCACAGAGATAAAGGTGTTTAGTAAAATGATAGAAATAATGAAAACTAGAACCTGATTAAAAATGTGATTTCTTGCTTCTGCCTGGCCCTGTGGTTTATGCTTCAGTAAAGCCTCCGTAGAGGTCCCGAGAACAGCCTGGATTCTAGAAGCCACATCTGCACCAGGAACAATGTAAGCAGTGTTTCTCATTTCTAGGGGGCATGATCTCTTTCTATCCGCCCCCCCACCCCGATATTACAAGGTCTCCATATCACTAAACACTGGGCATGCCTGACTGGGCTCTCTCCCCTCATTCTGCCTGTCCCCACCCCTCATACTGGATGAGGGTCCTCCCTGCCCTTTGGATTTGCCAGTGGGTAGGGGGGAGGTGGCAGTTCAAGTGGAGGTCTCCCATAATACCAGTTTTCTGGATCATTTGATTTATTTAAGTACCTACAATGCCAAGGGCCCTGGGCATTCATCCAACCAACTGCTTATGTGTCCATAAATAATGTCAGCTCTGGGACTCAACTGAATTAGGCCAAGGGCTGGCTAAAAGGTTGTCTCTCCTGTTCCCTGAAGGTCAAGAGATTTTGAATATCAGTGTATAAGAGCTGGTTTCAGGAAAGTACTCCAAGTTCAAATTTTCAGAAACATTGTCTCATTCAATATTCAAATTTCCATGCATTTCAATAATCTATGTGTAAGGTTTGTGTTGGTTGGTGTGGAGAAAGGAGCTCTAGAAATTGATGTGGAGAATCAGAATTTAATAGCCATTGATTAACCCTAACAGATTTATATTAAAAGGCAAAGTCCAACAAGCTGATGTCAAAATGGCAGTAAAGAATTCACAGATTGATGAATTATGTTTTCAAATGCCAAGGTCAAGGAGAAATTCAAGTAGATGTTTGAAAATTCAAATTCCTTAATATTTGCTCCTAGACCCTAATGATTAATATAAACACACCATGCTAGTTTAAATGAACAAATCATTAACCGGAGTCTTGGCAGTGACCCAGCACTGTAATCTATATATGATATTTGTCTTTTCCTGCCAAATAATTAGGAGATGAGAAGTGTCTGGACACTATTTGCAGTGGATACTCAAGAGAGAGCGAGCAGTTGCTTCTGGCTGGTCTGCTACAGAGGGGATCTCTTGGGTAAGATGACGTCCATATCACCACGCAGAACAAATAGATATAACTGCATGTAACCAAAGACATCCATGAAATGCTCAGCATACCCACTTTGAGGAGACTTGGGGACAACAATCAAAGAGCAGTTTTAGGGCTTCCCTGGTGGCGCAGTGGTTGAGAGTCCGCCTGCCGATGCAGGGGACGCGGGTCCGTGCCCCGGTCCGGGAAGATCCCACATGCCGCGGAGCGGCTGGGCCCGTGAGCCATGGCCGCTGAGCCTGCGCGTCCGGAGCCTGTGCTCCGCTCCGCAACGGGAGAGGCCACAACAGCGAGAGGCCCACGTACCGCAAAAAAAAAAAAAAAAAAAAAAGAGCAATTTTAGTTGTTCTTAAAAACTTCCCCAACGTGCCATTTTCTGTAGGAGCTGGTTCTCCAAGTCCTGCTCTATTACACACACACACACCCCATGATGAACTCCCTTCTGCTTTCCTACTGCCTGCCCCTCTTCACACCATTCAGTACTTAAGAGGGCAGAGCACGGCCTCCCTTACATGAATCCTCTCCCTTAATCCTCCGTAGCTGAGCCCATACTGCCAAATTGGAACAAAACTTCATTGCAGGTTAGGTGATTTTGGAGCAGAAGTACGCCACATGACAACTGACGCTGACACTTCAAGTGGCTGCCCAGGGTCGCTCCATGGGGCCTGTCTTCCTGTGCGGGCAGCGAGCTCACCACCATCAGCCATTCCCTGCCTCGCCCACAACATCTGTAGCCACCACACCTCCACCGGGCATCTTAAATGCTTTAGCTATTGGAGGATCCATCTGTACCTGGTACAGAGAAAGGCAGGCGTTTCTTTCCCCTTGTGGTTTAGTCTGTCTCCCAGGCCTGCGTTCCTGCCTGCCCCAGAAGCTGCCTCATCTCAGGATGACTGAATAGGAATGTCCACTTCATTCAAGAGACCCCACCCCTGACTCTTATGGTACCTTATGGTCCACTAAGCTAAAAAATAATTATATAAAAAGTAGTGTTAGCTAAGACTTAAAAACCAAGAATACATTGATATGGGGGCATAGTTTGACAGACGTAGTTAATTTGGGGGAGTGGTAGAGACAGGAAGATGCAAAAATTAGGGGAGAAGGAAGGGATGATCATTATGTTTGGAGCTTTTTATTGTCTTTCAGCGCTGAGACTCAGGATATTTCTCCACTCTGGCAACAGCCAGTCGATTAAGAAGGCAGTCCTGCTAGATTGTGTGGTGTTCAAACACTGTGTCACCAGCCTGAATGGGATTTGTTGAGGTTTCCTTTTTTTAAATTTTATTTTGGGCTGTGTTGGGCCTTCACTGCTGCACGCAGGCTTTCTCCAGTTGCTGTGAGCAGGGCCTACTCTACGTTGAGGTGTGCGGGCTTCTCATTGCAATGGCTTCTCTTGTTGCAGAGCATGGGCTCTAGGGCACACAGGCTTCAGTAGTTGTGGCGTGTGGGCTCAGTAGTTGTGGCTCATGGACTCTAGAGTGCAGGCTCAGTAGTTGAGGTGCATGGGCTTAGTTGCTCCGCGGCATGGAACCCGTGTCTCCTGCATTGGCAGTCAGATTCTTAACCACTGCACCACCAGGGAAGTCCCTGTTGAGTTTTTGTGTGGAAAGGAATTTGCCTTAGTTGTGTCGTGTCCCTTCCTGGATGTTTGGTATTGGTGTTGCCTTGCACAGCACTGGGTGGAGTTGTCATGCAACTTTGTGCGTGTGGTGGGTAATCCCTCTGCGAACTCTTGGCAGGCTTACACTGTGAAGTCCTCTTTACTCCTCATTATGCTAAAAGCTAAGTGGATGTCTTTTTATGAAGTAGGGACCTCTTTTCATTGGCTACAATAGCTGTCACCAGCTGTTGTCACTTTGCTTTTACCCAATAAGCTGAGCATGTTGCTTCTAAGAAAGAAAATGTGATAGCTTAAATGGACATGTTTGGGTACCTCATTAATCAACAAATATTTAAGAATCTGAAAAGAATCAGGATATGGAAGGTGCCAGAAATATAAACACATTCCCTGTCCCCAGAGAGCTGAGTCTAGTGGAGAGTCACACGTGCGAAGTGATTTAACAGATACATCCCTCTTTGCAGTTTATAACTGTTATCATTGTTTTCCCAAAAGCAGACCCTAAAAACAGGATTTGGGTGTGAGTCATATTCTCTCTGTCTCGCTTTAAATCTTATTACTTTATGCACTGTGCAAAATGGAATACTGCTTAGAAAAATTCCTCCACCTAGAAGACAAACTTTTTAGAGGGACATGTGTGGTAGAGCTGACCATAGTGATCATGTCCTTAGGCTGTCAAAAGGGGAATGGGTGCCACCACCAAGAAGCAGGAGGGAAGGCAGTGTGGCTGGGATCTGCTCCTGGACATCAGAATTTTCCAAAGAATCAATGATCCAAAGAAGAAATTATCAAACCTAAAAGACAACATGCTCACATAATTAAAATTGGAAACTAAAAGATCACCTCTCAACAAAAGAACATCTATTAATTTATCTGTTCATATTTTACTCGCCCTGCCAGGTTAACCATATTCTGGGATGGTATAATCCAGCCCACACTGAACACAGGCAACAAATAATTAGAAAATGTGTCTCCAAATAACCTTGGTCCTAAGAATTTCAAAGAAAACCTCTGAAAGTGTTACGTGGTTAGACTGCTTTCTAGATGTCATGGAAGGTTCTAGAAGCTACCCACCATCACAGAGAAGTATGAACCCAGGAGACACCTGGCACCAAATAAACATAATAATTCCAAAGGCAGAAAGTGGGGACGTGGGGACAAGGAGATATCAAACTTGTTCTAATGAAGACCAAATGTGGAGGGGAGATGAGAGGGGCCGGAAGACAAAGCGTTAAATTATTTGCCTACAAACAGTGGCTTCTGAGAGGTGAAATGACTGTCAACACTTCATGGCGGTGCAGATTTGCAAGTCCTGCCAACAGCACAGTAGTTCTCCAATTCTATCTGCCTGAGAATTTCCTGATGCGTGTGTTTAAAATGCATATTTCTAGGCCCTATTTCCAAAGATACTGATGCACTAGATATGGTGTAGTGCCCACGGATGAGCATTTTTAAAAGCCCCACACGTGATTTTTTCCCGTTCTTAGTTTTATTTATTTAACATCTTTATTGGAGTATAATTGCTTTACAATGTGCTAGTTTCTGCTGTATAACAAAGTGAATCAGTTATATGTATACCTATATCCCCATATCCCCTCCCTCTTGTGACTCCCTCCCACCCTCCCTATCCCACCCCTCTAGGTGGTCACAAAGCACCCAGCTGATCTTCCTGTGCTATGTGGCTACTTCCCACTAGCTATCTATTTTACATTTGGTAGTGTTTATATGTCAATGCTACTCTCTCACTTTGTCCCAGCTTACCCTTCCCCCTCCCCGTGTCCTCAAGTCCATTCTCTACGTCTGTGTTTTTATTCCTGTCCTGCCTCTAGGCTCATCAGAACCATTTTTTCTTAGATTCCATATATATGTGTTAGCATACGGTATTTGTTTTTCTCTTTCTGACTTACTTCACTCTGTATGACAGACTCTAGGTCCATCCACCTCACTACAAATAACTCAATTTCGTTTCTTTTTGTGGCTGAGTAATACTCCATTGTATATATGTGCCACACCTTCTTTATCCATTCATCTGTCATTGGACACTTAGGTTGCTTCCACATCCTGACTATTGTAAATAGTGCTGCAATGAACACTGCACCACATGTGATTCTGATGCAGGTGGTACCAGAGAGAGAGGCTACAGAATTTCCTTTGGGCACTAGTTCCCAATTCTGACAGCTGCCCCCAAGTGACTGCAAGAACTTGTTAGTGGGTAGGCAAGACACTGGCAAGGCTTCCACAGGTACAGGGGACCTGCTCAACAAATATACAATCTGCTCAGAGAAGTACATTAGAACTATTAAAGAGTACTACCTATCGTAACTGATTTATCCTTTCCTTCCACACCTAAAAATTAAATACAGAGTAGGAGATGCAGAAACAAAGGAAAGGACCACTTAAGTACTTTTTTCCACTAAACTCAATTATTATAGATGACTGCCGGTATTTTTTGTTAGGGGAAGGGAAAAAGACAAGTTGCACATCAAAGCAGCACTCAGAAGCTTGCTTTTAAGTTACAAATATATTGATGATTTCTAATATTCAGATCAAATACTAGGATGTGTTTCTATATCTTCTGTTATGGGATATAAAATTCATATACATATTCATATGTTGAAGTCCAAACCCCCAGTCTCTCAGAATGTGACTATATTTGGAAATAGGGTCTTTAAAGAGGTAATTAAATTAAAATGAGGTCAGTAGGGTAGGCCTTAATCCAGTAGGACTGGTGTCCTTATAAGAGGATGAAATTTGGACACAGACACAGAGGGAAGATGACATAAAGACATAGGGAGAAGGCAGCCATCTACAAGCCAAGGAGAGAGGCCTCAGAAGAAACCTGGGTGGTCGTTTAGTCCACCCCGTCTGCGGTACACTGTGATGGCATGCTTCCCAAACTAACACATCTACTCGTATAAAAAGCAAGGCAATCCTATCTCATCCAATACCTTCCTTAGGCAGTGTACTTGTCCTAGTTCTGAAAGGAGGCAGGCCGTGCTCAGAGCTGACACTCTAAGAAAAAGGGAGGAGAGAATGAAGCACCAGATGTTCAACAACTTATCACTTTGTGATGCCTGAAGCTCATGGCACCACTGCTGTTCATCTCCTGTGGCTCCTCTTCCCCTCCTGGGTCTCCCCGACGGGGGAGGTGAGGGCTGCGAGGAAAGAAGGTCAATATCCACAAACCCCAAACCAACTAGCTCCCTCCTTGCCTTTCTTATCAGGGAGAGAACTGATACCTCCTCTCCATTTTCTAGATGTCGCCTCCTCTGGTTCTACAATTATTAAATGTACGCATAGACGGGTAGGCTGTTTAACGCTGGAGAGGCGTTTCTGTGGACGGAGGTGGGGGAGTATATTCTGGAAACGTTTCATGTTCATCCACCCTCACCAGAGCACCTCCCCGAAGGTGCACCTGTGCATTCAAAAGGCCCAGGCCCTCCATCTGAGAACAACTTCCTGGCAACGTCTTGGATTTTGATGGAGTTGTTTTTAACGGACCTTTCTGCCACTGCCTGCAGTAACTGAGAGACACCGATAGCCCAACTTCCTATTTGGGGAGATTCCAGTCCTCACTGATGAGCCCTCTGGACAGGGCTACCTTCCTGTCCCCTCTCACTAGTCTTTGATCATTCTTCCATATTAATGATAGAAAATTTAGAGAAAGGATAATGCTTCAACTCAGAAGAAAAGCTTGTTACTTTAGCACAAAAGTTACTAGATGAATTCCTCACTCTCCTCCTTGCTATAGCAATACTCAGCATCAAATCCCTTCTTAGGTTTTACAGTTTTATAACTGCCAGAAACAAAGCTGGTTCTTACAAAGATCTAACCCCTCACACATCCATCCCCATCGTGGGGCATTCTAAATACTTCTGAACATAACCAACTTTTAAGCCAGTTGCGTATAGTTAAGAAACTACTTTAAATCGCACCACTATCACTCTTACACAAGCAGAGCTAATCAACTAACAAACTCAGTTTCCTATTATCTTTCAACAAGAAGGTCATCCACAGGATCAAAAAGAATAACGGCCATAAAAAATCCACAAATCTATAGTGATACTCAGAAAAGAGTGAGTGAGGAAACTCTTTACAGAGGAATGCCAGCAGCTCAACATAGAAGCAATGAAAGAATCACAGAATCTCCATTTAGTACTACCAATGTAAGAGCTGATTCAGGCAGGGAGCAAAGGAAGGTAAAATTTGGTTGAAAAGTTGTTTGAAAACAGGATATTTGCACTTTGCCAAAAATCACTCCACAAATTCTTACTAATTGCAAAGGAAAAGGTACTTTTCTGGTGGAAAGACCCAGGAGTCATTGGCTCTGCAACAGTAATACTGAGACAGCAGGACATTATGTAATATGAAATTCACAGCATCACCTATGAAGTAGTTTTGGCAAAAATGGTTGCTATAGGCTGAAATGTCTGTGCCCCGCACCCAAAATTCCTCTGTTGAGACCTAATCCCCAGCGTGATGCTATTTGGAGGTAAGGCCTCAGGAAATGATTAGGTCATGAGGGTATACCCCTGATGAATGGGATTAGTGTCCTTATAAAAGAGACCCTACAGAGTTCCCTTGCCCCTTTTGCCATGTGAGTGTACAAGGAGACCATCTGCAGCCCAGAAGGGGACCCTCACCCAACGACAGAGGCACCCTGATCTCAGACTTGCAGCCTCCAGTTCTGTGAGAAATAAATTTGTTGTTTATAAGCCACCCAGTCTATAGTATTTTTGTTACAGCAGCCTAAGTGGACTGAGATAATCTAACCTGAATCTACTCACACTTCTAAACCTAATTTCCAGTTTACAGGAAATACACACACTAAAGAATAAGTAAATGATACATGCGGAAACCATCAAGAAACCCATAATGTGGGACATCCTCCAAGACAACAAGCCTAGACTCTCCAAAAAGTTAAAAGGAGGTGTGGAGGCTGTTGAAACGGATTAAAAAAGACAAAACCAAATGCAATTCATGAACCTTGAATCCTAATGTTGAAAAAACACTACAAGACATTTCTCAAATAAGCACGGAAATTTGAAAATACTGGATATTTGATGGTAAAAACCACCACTGTTAATTTTCTTAGGGGTACTGCTGTATTACTGTAATGAAGGGGAAATGTCCTTATTGTTAGGAGATACATCCTGAAGTATTTAGGGGTGAAATGCTCTGATGTCTGAAACTTAAGAGCAGATATAGCGAAATACTGTTTGCTGGTGCAGCGTACTGGCAGGGCACACAGGAAGCTCTTTCCTTTTGTAAGAGAACTGCTCTGCAGTCACGCCCTACTGTGCCACGCTACTCCCGTTCATGGGTACTTGGTCCGGCGTCTCCAGACTCCAGCCCAGGGACGTGGGGTTCTGCACTGGCTTTCTCATCTGACAGCAGGAGCCTCTGCTCTGTGTGCTGATGCTGGCTTTCCTTTATGGAGGCACAGCTAGGAGCACACAGGCAGGCAGTGAGAAGGCTGTTCCACACCCTGAATTCCTTATTTCCTACACGCAATGAGGTAGAAAGGGAGGCCTGAATTATGGCTGAACCCAGCCAGGTTCAGCTGACAAGCTTTTCCGGCCGCCTAACAGCATATGGTAATTATTAACCACACAACGGAGTCCAGCCGGCCTGGGCCCTCTGCTGGCACAAGAAAAGTTCCAAATAATTTCCAATAACAGCAACGACAACCATGGTTCTTGAGTACTTACTAAGTACCAGACACCATTCTAAGTGCCTGATGTATCCTAATGTATGGATTTACAGGAGCGGTCAAGCTTTACCGTATTATCATTATGTACTACCATCCAGGACTGACTGAAACCCTCATTGTAGGCAAAGGCTAAAAAGTAATTTGGAATAATATTCACATTCAGAAGGCTAAGTCACCTTAGCTTGAAAAAATGGGAATTGATACTGGAGGTGGGAGGAGGTTCAGTATTTCTTTCCTAAAAACCATTAATGCAGGACTTCCCTGGTGGCGCAGTGGTTAAGAATCCTCCTGCCAATGCAGGGGACACGGGTTCAAGCCCTGGTCCGGGAAGATCCCACGTGCCGTGGAGCAACTAAGCCCGTGCACCACAACTACTGAGCCTGCAAGCCACAACTACTGAAGCCCGCGCACCTAGAGCCCATGCTCCACAACAAGAGAAGCCACCACAACGAGAAGCCCGCATACCACAATGAAGAGTAGCCCCAGCTCGCTGCGACTAGAGAAAGCCCATGCGCAGCAATGAAGACCCAACACAGCCAAAAATAAATAAACAAAAATAAATTTCAAATAAAAAATAAATAAAATAAAAACCATTAACGCAAATCAGCCCTCAAACTCTTGCAAGTCTCAGCATCTATAACCATTTATTATGGAAAGAATGTACCACAATCAAAAATCACAGCTTGCTTCCTGACGTCCGCAATCAAAGCAAGAGAAGCAAAGATATATCACCTAACCCAGTTGTTCCTCCCGGGCCATCACTCATCGGCCACTTGCCATTGCTCACAACTTTTTTCACACATTAGCGTTAGAAATTTCTAAAGACTAGAGCAGATGTTTCCCTCCTCAAAGTTACTGCAGACAGTTATTAAGGGTGGGGAAAAAGAAGCATCAAATATCCCTTGTGGATAGAATAAAGGGGAAAAAACACCTGCAAACATCAAGGAAGTCAGGTAGGCATTTGAATCTTGGAGGTCGGCAGCTGAATTACATGAACATGGACAAAAAAAGAAGTGTCGTCAACCATTTAGCAACTGACTCCAGTATTTAACCACCTGGTAACTATCCAGAAGACAGTAACTTTTTACTCATACAATAGGAAGGCTACACTGGAATATCATACAGCAATTGGAATTGAAGGGTAGCAGAATACGCCACCCCCAAAATAAGACCACAGGAGTTCAGGACATGCCACGCCAAAGCATGCCACTTGGGAATATTGATTATTCTGAGCTGTAGGCACTTGAGAAACAGCAAATGCAGGGAGAGGCTTCCTCCAAACTCCCCAGTCTCCCTAAAGACAGCTTCCAAAAACAACACATCTGTCATAAATCCCCTCCCTGGAGTTTCATGGACTGGGGAAAACTGACTGTTATCACAAGAGAGCAGAACAGAAGTCAACACAAACTTTGTCACAAACTCTCATACCTCCCATCTATTCAAGGGCCCATTCATCCTTCCTAAAAATCATTTACTCTCCCCTAAGAGGGCTATACCCACTTCCCCTTTCTCTATTCAGGTAGTCTTCAATCCTGAATTCTCAGCCACCTGGGGGAGTTACTAATTTTCCCCTGGTATTGTAACAAAGTGGGATCTGGCTGCTCCCCACTCAAAAGGCATTAAAGAGGCAAGGTTGACGGCAAGGAAAGTTTGCTTTATTTTGGACACCAGCAACTGGTGGGGGGAGGGGTGGGGTGACTCCCCCCTCCCCCACCTCCCGACAGTCGCTGGGCAAGAGCTTTATAGACACAGGGAGGGGGCTACATGCAGAAACAGCACAGTCAGCTCGACAGTCGCCTTGAAATTGGGCGGGCAGTGGTCTGACCAGTGTCATCTTGATTGTTTTAAGTACAGTTAATCTTCAGTGCCAGGGTCGGTTTGTTCCCATTTCCTTGAGGCCAGTTCTCGGAATTGTGGCAGCTTAGGTCATGGCTACAGTCTGGTCATCACGTAGTTAACTTCTTCCACCTGGTGGGGTTTCAGTATCTACCAGACAGCTCACAGGATAGGCTCAGAAGATGATCTCTAGCCCATGAAGAGGAACTAAAGGTCCTTGACTACGCTTATTGACTGAACTATTATTATTTAGCCTTGTTGGACTGTTTTCTTTTGTTTCTGCATTTTCTCACTTCTCTGATTAAACTTATTCTTTGGCTAAAGTTTTTCCACAGACAAAAGGCAGGCAGAGGACATGGGGGGGGGTCACGCTCCGTTTCACTATCACCCATGTATACTGAGATTTGCATGTTAACTTGTTTTTCTCGTTAGCCTTTTATTACAAGCGTCTCAGCTAAGAACTTAGAAGGGTAGAGGGAAAATGCTTCCTCCCTTACAGAAAAAATGTGTATCACTACAGGCAACAATATGGATGAAATCTCATATAATGTTGAACAAAAGGAGCCAGACATTAAATAGTACATACAATCACTCTGTATATTTGTATCATTTACTCATTTAAAATTTTTTTAATTTTTAAAATATTTTAAATGTGTATACGGAATAAAATTCAAACAAGGCAAAAATGATTAATGCTATTAGAATTCAGAATAGTGGTTACTTTTGAAGAGAGTAGTAACTAGGAAGGGGCATCACGGGTAGGGAGTGTCTCTGGGGGCTGGTGAGGTTCTATTTCTTTATGTGGGTGCTGATTATACAGGTCTCTGCACATGAAAATTCATTGAACTGTATATTCTTCTGTGTGTACTTTCCATATGTATGTTACACTACAAAAATTTAACTAAAAACATGTGAAAACAATCAAAGCCACAATGAGATATCACCTCACATCCGTTAGAGTGGCTACTATAAAAAAAATGAGATTAACAAGTGTTGGTGAAGATCTGGAGAAAAGGGAACCCTCGTTCACTGTTGGTTGTAATGTAAATTGGTGCAGCCACTATGGAAAACAGGATGGAGGTTCCTCAAAAAATTAAAAATAGAACTACTATATGATTCAGCAATTCCAGTCTGGGTATATATTCATATCCACAGGGAATTAAATAGCTATCTCCAAGAGATACCTATATCCCCCCATGTTAAATGCAGCATTATTAACAATGGCCGAGATATGAAAATAACCTGTGTTCATTGACGGATGAATGGAAAAAGAAAATGTGGGATTATATATATATATACAATCTCTATACATATATATAGATTTAGATATACACACACACACATATATATAATGGAATATTATTCAGCCATTAAAAAGAATGAAATATTGCTGTTTGCAACATGGATGGACCTTGAGGATATTATGCTTAGTGAAGTAAGTCAGAGAAAGACAAATATTATATGATCTCATGTATACGTGGAATCTAAAAAACAAACAAGCAAGTTCACAGGTACAGAAAACAGACTGGTGGTTGCCAGAGGTAGGGGTGAGACAGGCTGGGACCTGGGACCCTCTGCTTCAGTGCCTGCACCTGCACAAAATACAAAGAAACTCTAAGGGACTAAAAATAGCTGTATGCATGTGCAGTTGGGGCAAATTAGGAACAAAAAGATACAAAAAAGACCAAAACCCCACTGCCACTTCTAAGGACCTGAGAGCAAAAGCAGGGTACTGCGCATGCCCCCTGCACACAGCACCACCAAGGAGGTGAGCAGAACACCTAAGCCACCCCTCTGGACTGACCCGTGAACCCGTCCCTGCCCTCACGCCAGCTAAGGAACCAGCTCGCCTGCCCCCTTCAGGGAGGGAGCAAGGGAACCTGCGACTTGTTCTCGCTCCCCGCTTCTGCAGCAGGAGCCCCAATAAAGCCTTGCCTGAATTTCCTGTCTGGCCTCTTACTGA
Source organism: Neophocaena asiaeorientalis asiaeorientalis (assembly GCF_003031525.2). Taxonomy (NCBI): domain Eukaryota; kingdom Metazoa; phylum Chordata; class Mammalia; order Artiodactyla; family Phocoenidae; genus Neophocaena; species Neophocaena asiaeorientalis. The sequence goes on along the minus strand of NW_020174372.1, from coordinate 1,435,204 downwards.
TTTCTATTGATTAAGGAAGGCCAAGAACCCTGGTTGTTAACAGACTTTGTGGCGCCCAACATGAGGCAGTTTTCCCCTTCTTGGGAGAGGATCTGGGCACCCCAAGGACCACTGAATGCAGCTTCCCCATGGGTGACAAGTGGCCACCTGAACCTCGTGTTTCAGTGTCACCACATTTGCTAAGTCTGCCTTCCTGGCCCCTGGGGGCCTCAGTACCCTCATTCAGACAACAGTTTCCCCCTCCCCTTTGTCCCTTTCGCTCTCCTGATTATCTACTTCTCCTTTGTCCTCTCCTACTTCTCCGTCCTATCCTTCTGAGAGAGTGGACGTCGGGCAGCTACAGCATCATCCCTCTCAGCCTGTGAGGATATACTCCCTCTGGCTGGCAATGGCTCACCTTGATAGGTGACAAGCAGAGGTGGGAGAGGCTCACCTTGCACCATGCAGGTCTTGGTCCAGTGGGTTCTCCCTGATGGGAGATTTATGAGAGTGATAGAGGTTTAAACTTCGTATCTTGTAGTGGCTGAAAGTCTTGATTGTCCCAGTATTCTCACCCTTATTTTCCTGCTGTCTCTTTTTTCAGTCTTTTCTGTCCCTCCTCCCTTTACCTCTCCCTTGATTTTTATGCCTTTTCCCAACCCCTTTACCCTGAAAACCTCGTTTGTGTCTTTAAGTTTCTGCCATTGGTACATGTTGAGTAAAAGGATCTTTGTCTGATGCAGTTTTGTCTGTCCAGCTGCTGCTACAAGTCTCTGCCAAGATTGTGGGCACAGTGGAGCATTTAAGCCTTAGAAATACAAACACAGCTCACATTGCCTGAGACTCCAGCCTTGGGTTACTTAGTGGGATTTTAAAGATGAAAAAAAAAAAAAGAGGATCTTGCATTTCTCTCCTCTGCCTTTGTAATGTAACTATTCTGCCTGGGCTTTCAGGAACTATCTGATCCATCTGTAGTCCCCCAGAGTGAAGAAAAAAAAGAGGCCTTGTTAAACTCAGGCAGGAAAACTATGAGATCTCTGGTTCTGTCTGTCTTTATGTAAAAATCAGCTTGTAAATGAGCTGTATTTAATTGGCTTAAATTGAGCACTTATATACATTCTTGGAAATATAAAAGAAACTCACCAGAATACATTTCAGGTTCATGTGATCCCGGAAGTACTCAGTATTGAATATCTGGTATTAAAGCCAGCTTAAGCTTGTGGGTTTAACTAATACAGACCTGTCTTTAGAGTCATCAACATAAAGTATAAGATTTTTATTGTACCTAGGGTTACTGAAAGTCAGTAAGTGCATATTGTTTGTTACAAAATTTGTCAACAAGGAAAATAACCTGATATTAAACTTTTATGTAAATGTAAAAGAGCTTTTTGGTAAACTCTATAATTATGTTTTGGAAATATGCATATAAAATAGTCTCTCCAGATTTTGGTAACTTGAACCTAAATTAAGTTAAATGATGGAAGTTTGTTGAACAGCTAGGTCATTCCCAAATAAAATATCTAGACATCAGTTACTAAACAGAGAAACTAAAGGTATATAGAACTGTTAATGAATATGTTTGGTGCCACCCTGAGATGTTCTCTACCAATAAGACAGTTTATGGTTGCTTAAGGAAAGTAGGATGTGTGTTTTCAGTAAAGAAGGTATGAGAAATGGAATTGCATTTTATTAAGGGAAAAGAAAGTAGGTTTGTCTTAGGTTGTTTCTGGATGGAAAAAATGAGGGACAAGTTAATATGGATATAGAAAGTGATGGAAGGTTTGTGCATGGTTGGGATTGGCTAGGTTTAGATTGAATTTAATTAAGAAAAATGAAATCTGTTGTTGAAAGTAAGCTGGTGCAAGACTCAATTTGGTGCTCTCTCTCTCTCTCTGTTAAGAGGACAAAATTCTTCTGGAATGCTGCTTTTGATAACGATCATGTGACTTTCTGTGCCTTTAAGTGATCTGTATTTACTTTTGAAATCTTTTTTTCACCTTAGCTCAAGGAATAAGTATTGTTTCACAGCAACCTATGATCCTATCTGAGCGGGTGTTTTAAAACTCTTGGAAATTTCTGACAGACTTCCCAAATGTCAAATTCTAATTAAAGTTCTTTTGACTTCCAGCTAACTGTGGGCCCCTGGAGCATCCCAAAGACAGACCCTAAACTAATTAGGTTCATTTGGTATGTTAAATTACATGGGAAACATTGTCGAATGAGTACTAAATCTTCTTAGGTTGTGTCGTATGGGTAAATGTTATTAATATAAATATTCTAGAACTTATATGGAATTCCTAAAAATCTGATATGTTCTGATAAAATGTTACCAGTCATAATTACAGTTATTATAACCAGGATTCTTTGTCAATTGCATTGTGATCAGATATTTAACTGTGCCTTTAAGCCTAGTCATTCACAGACAGTTAAGCTGATGCTTTGCAAAAATGCCTCATCTTCAAGAAGATTCATAGAAAGAGCTTTTGACAAGTACAGGTTTCTGGTAACTTCTATATCATACCACTAAACTGGGTAAATCTGATGGGCTTTTATAAAACTAATAATGACATGGGATTAAGTAAACTGATGGATATGTTATAATTTTTCAGTTTTGTTCATCTCCAACCTCACTCTATTTCCAGAAATCCCCAATAATTTTTTTGCCTCCTGTCCCTTGGGTCTTGAATCCCATGCTGCCTTCCATAATGCCCAACTCCAACTTCTCCAAGGGTTCCTCTTTACATCTATTGGACCCCCTTTACTCCAAGCGTTGGCAGCCTATACACTGCTACAGATAGCCTATTGTGCTGGCCGCTGCCCAGAAACCCATATTATAAACTTTGTAGATGCTCAATCGTGAGGAATACAACCCAGCATAGGAAACCTTATTATAAGACATAAGCTTTAGAGACAACAGATCCCCATCAAGGAGAGTCCTGGCAACGCACCGACAATGGTTCAAACTTTCCTCACCCCGTCCCCACCACCCAGTGACCCCTTGCGCAAGGGACTGGGTCAACCAGAGATGTCTGGTTCGTCAATGGGAGAGTAGAGGACGCTCTAAACCCTATTAGGTTCGAAGGGAATGTGGAGGACACTCTGACCCTTCAGGTTAAAGCCTCCTAAATGTTTCTGGGATACTGGATTCCATTTCTAGGAGAGCTCTCTTGTTCTTCGTTGCAGATTGCTCAACATGTGAGGATCCCCTTCTAAGCCAGAAGAAACACCTCTGGAGTATATCCTTAAAAATAGGAAATTTTAAAAAATAGATGGGCTGAAAAAGGAAAAACTTTACTGTAACACTGTATGGCCTCTATGCAAGTTGGGGGGATGGAGAAAAATGGCCTGAAAATGGATCTCCAAATTATAATACTATCTTGCAAATGGATCTTTACTGTTGCAAGATGAGAAAATGGACTGAGATTCCCTATGTTCAAGCTTTCATGGTCCTTTACCAAAATCCCACCCTATAGGGCCTTAGTAATCAAAGGCCTGGGGAATCAGAAAACACTCCCAACATCTTAGACAATCCCCTTCTAACCTTTCCCAACTCTCAGGGAGGAAACCAAGCCTTCCCTGCTTTTCTGGTGCCACCAACCTTTCCAGAGCCACCTACTTCTCCAGATCCCTCTGACCGATCCCAAACTCTGACTCCCTAGGTCCCTTTATATCTTCCGTTACCCCAGGAGGGAGAGACTAGTCCCTCCAGGGTAACCAGTAGGGAAATTTCCTATCACCCAGGATCAGGGAAAATATGCCCTCTTACAGAAGTGACAAGTGGCAAAGGGACAGAGTATATGTGCCCTTCTCTTTAACCAATTTAGCCCAATGCAAACAGAGACTGGGCCGATTTTCTGAAGACAGTATAAGTTTGCTGAAGGGTTTCAGGCCTTAACTCTGGCCTTTGATTTAACTTGGAAGGATGTCCAAATGATCCCATCTACCTGCTGTACTCCTGAGGAAAACAGAATTTGGGCAGCAGCCCAGGGGCATGGCAACCAGCCTGCTAGGGACAAACCAGAACATTTTGTTATGGGTGGAGACGCAGTCTCAAATCAGGAGCCCCACCGGGATTATAATTCCCCAAAGGAACCACGTGATCCAATGTGTATTAAAAGGAATGAGAAAGTATATCAAGAAGCCAGTTAACTATAAAAAGGTTAAAGGAGTGACCCAAGAAGAAAAAGAAAATCTAGTCCTCTTTCAAGGATGGCTTGTGGAGGCTTTTAGAAAATTTGCTAACATTGACCCATCCCCTCCCAAGGTTCAATCCCTGCTGGGACAACATTTTATCAGCCAGTCCACCCCTGATATTAGGCAGAAACTCCAAAAGTTACAATTAGGCCCACAGACCCCTATGCCCCAAGTCCTAGAGGTGGCCTTTAGGGTATTTAATAATCGAGATCAAGCTGAGGAGGAAGAGAGACCTAATGGGAAAACAGGCAGGCCAGGGCTCATGCTAAACTGATGGCCGTTGCTGTCAGCCATGCCTTGCAACCGCAGGACAACGCAAGGGGGACAAGAAGGTTTAACCATCTATCTGGAGGTAAAACCAGCAAGGGGGAATGCTTCAAATGCAAGTCAACTAGTGACTGGGCCCATGAACGCCAGAGAGAGCCCCCTGGTCCATGCCCAGTCTGCAAATGAACAGGTCACTGGAAGTAGAACAGTCCCCAGCCCCAAAGGGGAAGGGGAGCCCCTGCTCCTGAGATGGCCATGCTAGATGACTGAGGTGGCCCAGGGATTCTCTTCATGAGATGTCTATCTCCATCAAGGAGCCCTGGGTGGTCCCTGATGTGGCATATAAGAAAATCAATTTTTTAAACTGTTACAGAAGCCAGTTACTCTGTTCTGATCTCTCATGCTGGGCCTCTTTCTTTCAAAAGCTGTACAGTGACTGGTGTCGGCGGAAAGCCTCGCACCCGTTACTTCACTGGACCTCTCACTTGCCAATGTGAACAGCATTTGATCTCACATGTCTTTTTAGTTGTGCCTGAGTGACCTACCCCACTACTGGTGAGAGACCTTCTGGGCTCCCTCAGGGCTATATTATGATTAGGAGGCCCCAAGCAGCCCCTTTTCCTGACTCTAAGACAAATCAGCTGAAAGAACAAGGGCCTATTCCCAGCCATATTCTACATGCAGCAAACCCTGCAGTTTGGGACAAGGGAATCCCTGGGAAGGCTATAAATGCCCAACCTGTAAAAATTAGCCTTAAGCCAGAAGCCACTTACTCTAACAAGAGACAATACCCCATAAAGTTAAAAACAAAAAAGGGTTTATAACCCCTCATGGATAAATTCTTAATACATGGCCTCTTGGTGCCCTGTCAGTTTCCATGCAATACCCCTATTCTGCCAGTTGTTAAGCCAAATGGGAAATATCAAATGGTACAAGACCTTAGAGCAGTAAATGATACAGTGGTCCCTATACATCCCCTTGTGGCCAATCCTTATAATATAGTCCAGGTTCCAGGAGATGCCAAATGGTTTACTGTGCTTGACCTCTGACCTCAAGGATGCCTTCTTTTGCATCCCAGTTCATCCCTCATCTCAGTATCTGTTTGCCCTCAAGTGAACTAACCCCTACTTGGGCCAAATGCAACAATATACCTGGACAGTATTGCCTCAGGGGTTTCAGGACAGCCCACACTTGTTCACCCAGGCCCTAGGAAAAGAACTAAGGGAAATACACCTAAAAGAAGGGACTATTCTACAGTATGTAGATGATATATTAATATGTAGCCCCATCATGGAGGCCTCAGATCAAAATACCATTGAAGTCCTTAATTTCCTTGGAGCTCGGGGTTACAGAGTCTCTCAGAAAAAGGCACAAATCTCAAAGCAACAAGTTAAATATCTGGAATATATTATAAACCCTGAAAGTAGACAGCTATCTCCAGATAGAAAACAAGCTATATTAGGCTTAAGTGGCCCAAAGACAAAGAAACATCTTTGAATTTGGATTCCAGGATTCGGGCTAATGGCTAAGTCCCTACATGAAGCCACTAAAGGACTAGATATAGAATCATTACTTTGGACTGGGGAACAAGAAAAGGCTTTTAATAATATCAAACAGGCCCTCACCAGAGTTCCTGCTCTGGGTAGCCCCAGATTAAAAAAGCCATTCATCTTGTACGCAGCTGAAAAGCAGGGGACAGCTCTGGGGGGGTCCTTATACAGAAGCTAAGAGCAGTTCCTCGGCCTATAGGCTATTTTTCCAAACAACTAAATTCCATGGCCCAAGGTTGGCCTGGCTGCCTCTGGAAAAAGGTGGAAAAAGCTAACAAGTTTAACTTTGGACAGTCACTGGAAGTTCAGATCCTTCATCAAGTACAGGGGATTCTGGAGATTAAAGCCACCACTGGCTAACTGGAGACCACCTTACTAAATACCAGGCTTTACTCCTTGACTCCCCAGAGGTAACCTGAAAACATGCCAAACGTTCATTCCGGCTACACTGATGCCTGCTGAAAGCCCCAAACTAACATATTCCTGCCTCAAAACCCTTGCCCAGGTTTATGCCTGTAGGCCTGATCTAAGAGACCAGGCCACAGAAAACCCTGAGGAGGAATGGTTTACTGACAACAGCAGTTTACAATTAACCACCAATCCTTACTATTCAATATGTGTGGGGAAACTGAAAACTGGTTCTCTAGTTTGTTCTCTTGGATCCCACAAGGTGTAAAAAACTTTCTGGCCCTTCTCTTTTCAGTCATACTGATTTATCTTATATTTCATCTAGTGCTCCGTTGTCTTCCCGTCTGCTGTAAATCTGTGACTAAGACTTTTTGGTCCAAGAAAGAGACCTGGGACCAACAGGACCAGACCTTCCATTTTAAAAATAGAGAAACATGCTAAACTTTAACCCCGAGATTAACAAAATATACACACAAGCAGAATCGCTTCAGAATTCTGACTGGGGCAATATTGCCTCCACTGTTCCTTCCCTTTTCTAGGCCCTTTTAGTGTCTATTGTTGTTCTTTTGGGCCCTTGTTTGTTTAACCTTTTGGTTAAGCTTCTGTCTTCCAGGCTCCAACAGTTTCAACTGAGGCTCATGATGGCTCATGGAATTCAACCCATTCCACAGGAAGATGGCCCAGGTCCCCACAGATCCTTGGAACAGTCCGCTAGGGACTTCTACAGGGGGTGGGTGAAATGGCTAAAGGAGGCCAAAAGGTACAAACTTCCAGTTATACAGTAAGTCATGTGGATGTAATGTACAGCACGGTGACTATAGTTAAAAATACTGTACAGTCCATTTGAAAGTTGCTAAAGGAGAAAATCTTAAAAGTTCTCATCACAAGAAGAATTCTGCAACTATGTATGGGGACAGATGTTAACTATGGTGGTGATCAGTTTGGCAATATATACAAATACTGGATCACCATGTTGTACACCTGAAGCTAATATAATATTGTATGTCAATTACATGTGTTCATAAATAAATACGAAGACAATTTAATATTCCTATACCAAGAGATCTCTGACTTCTACTTTCGAAACAACCTCAGAAATGGTGGTGTTATCTAAAATCATCCACTTCAAGAAGGTGAGAGCTCAAGGTAATTAGGGATCAACACCTAAGTCCACATGTAAAGTGAAATTAGACACAGTCCCTGCAATAGATGTACAAATAACTCTGCAGGCATTAGCAAGAACTGCTGGCGGGGGGCAGTAATTATAGAGGCCTTTGATCTTCTATTATATCTTCTATCTGGGATCTCAAAGAAGCCAGCAAACAAACAAGGCCCAGCAGTGCACTGACAAAGGCCACGGTGTCTTCATCTGTTTACAGCACCAGCCCCAGATCCTGCACCTCTGCATGGGAGCAGCTGAATTCAGAAAGGGCCTACGTGTTACTAATGTCCTGATATAAAAACATGATTAAGTCAAAACTCCACATAAGTTAACTTCTGTCTGGTCCTTATGAGAAGGATCCCAATCAGAGAGCAAATCTATGTGTCCCAGGTTGGCATTTTCCCTAATATATTAGATTCTTTAAAAGCAAGAAAGAACAGAGAACTTGAGAGAAATAGCACAGTCTGTTACTTCAAACCTCCCAATTCTATTTGACCTTCTTGCCTACTGTTATAGGTTGAATTGTGTCCCCCGAAAAATCATATGCTGAAGTCCTAGCCCCCAGTCCTCAGAATGAGACCTTATTTGGTGGCAATGTTGGTGAACAAGGACTTCTATCCTTATCTTAGAGATAAAGAAACAAGTACAGAGAAATAAAGTATACTGCTGTAAGTCACAAAGCCCCCACTGACAAAGATTAGAACTCAGGAATCAAGAAAAAATATGCTGCGAAAAGTCATAAGAAGTAAAAGCATGAAAGAAATGGCAAACTCTCCTTTCCTGGAGGCCTGCTAACTCCTCTCTGGGAGGGCCTGGGGTGGCCCTGTCTACAGAGAAAGGTACCTAATGTATGTCCCCGATGGTGCCTCCACCCCTACAAGTCTAAGCCAACACAGCACACCTGCCCCAAGACTTGTAATTCCCACTACGGGAATGAATTACTTTTCAAAGGCCTGACTCTGCTAAAAAGAATGTGGTTACTGAAAATGAGGCAAGAAAAAGGAGAATGTGAATAGAAATGGCATTTTAATAAGTAATAAGACTTCAAGGGAAGCTAGAAGTTCAGAGTCACTTCTGAAATTTAACATAGAATTAATCTACATCATCTTCCAAAAGTGTCAGTCCAGCAAAGAAATTGCACAATGGTGTCCATTTCAAATGAAGCCACAGAAAATACAAATGAACCTCTAAAAGCAATCAATGTTAGGGTGGGTTTTATGAATTGATCCCTGGTGTGTGCCAGCTATGGCTAAAATCCAAACTACAGTAAACGTCAGTAATATCTAGATTACATTTAATATTGGCTGGAACAATATGGGTAGAGTTAGATTTTATGAAATGAGCCACACATTTCAAAAATATTAATTGAGCACCTGCTACGTGCTAGATGCCAAACCACACTGCAAGTCAGACCTAGGGGTGAATAAAATAGACACCAGCCCTGTCTAAAAGCCCTCATGGAGTTTAGAGTGAAGCTCTCAAATGGGAATCCAGAGGTAACACAAATGGTTGTAACATTTGCTGGTCTTTAAAGAAGAAATTGTAGTGACAACTATCTTAGAATTTTCTATTTGTTCCTCTCAGTTTTAAAATTAGCCTGACCTCCATGACTATCACTGAAATCAGTACCAGAGGCTGGGCTCTGGGCTGCTCTCAGGACAGTGTACGGGAGAAGCGTTCCCCTTTCGTGTGCGCACCAACTTGAAAAGAGGACCAATGGGTAGCCTGAAAAAGCCAAGGTCACTGATTTAATCTTCATAGGACCAGGTAACTTCAAGAAACTGCACTTATCATCTTGGCTGACAAGTCCACATTTCACATCATTGGTTTATAGAAAGGAATATGCCCTCCAGCATACTCAGAGGGGATCTGGGTAAAGCATTTTATGAAATGAGTGGGAAGCAAAGCCAACACAGAGGAAGATCTGGTTATGGCAGGAAACAGGCCTCCGTCCAGTCATCATGGCACTTTCCAAGGGGAGGCAAGGGTGCCAGGAGCATTCATACCACCCTACATATGGGATGCCCTCAGGCCTTCAAGGACCCTCCTCTGGCCTGACCTTGTGGCACTGTGACCTGACAGTCTCAGCCTACCAGGCAAACTAATATCACTGACAGTCACATCCTTGTGTGAATTCCATGACCGTCCTTTGCTGTTGAGGACCAAGCAGTTCAGAGCAGCCCCTTTAACGTCCGCTCCTCCTGAAGCAGCAGCACTTGCTTCAGGGAGCAGCAACTCAGTTTTAGCCCAAAGCTACCCTGTTGGGACTTGATGCCATTCCAACTTACCTTCTTTCTCAATGAAATCGAGTCACCTTCAGCCAAATGACAAATTGAAAGCTAGATGCCAGTATGATTAACTTCAGGTCTTACATTATTAAGTTTGCATTTTATCCACTAAAAGGACACCCAGCACTTTGAGAATAGAGGCTAACACACTGTGCTAATCTTTCACAGTGGCACAGGTGAGCTCAAAAATGGAGCAGTATAATTGCATGTGTTCATATGGATGTGCTCAACTCACTGACTTTAAAGAATAAGATACATGAAAAGGACGAAAATCTTAAAAGCCACTCCCTTCAAATCACTTTAAAAACCTCCTTTGAGGAGCTGCGTCATCACAGTCCTAGGGAAAGTTTTTTTTTTAATTATAGGTACCATTTCTTACTACATGTCACATTGTCCTTAAGAAAAATCGAAATGTATAGAAATACAATAGTTTCCTAATACGGAACACATTTTTCAGAGTTAATCTATTATGTCCCGATGGCTATTTCTATTTGTTCCTCTCAGTTTTAAAATTAGCCTGACCTCCATGGCTATTACTGAAATCAGGTCCAGAGGCTGGGCTCTGGGCTGGTCTCAGGGCAGTGCATGGGAGGAGCGTTCCCCTTCCGTGTGCGCACCAAGCCAGAAACCAAAGCCCTCACCTCCCTGGGCTGCTGGAAAGCTGGTAGGCTTCACTGTCTCCAGAGCCTCCTGCAGACATCACTGAGGCTGCTTATGCTAGGCAAGGATTTCTTGCCTATCTTTTCAAAGTTGCAAGGGACGTCCTGGAATTAAAAATGAGCTGCCAGGGCGTCCTGTGGCATCTAACAGGACACTGGTCACTAAGACATCCGTAGCTGTCGTCCATTACAGGCATCCAGCAGCCTGGCCATCTACAGCCAGAGGCACCGGTTGTCATCTCCACAAATTACAAATGCCTCACGTACATGGTGGAGGGAGCCTACAAACTATGTGAATTCCAGATTAGAAATGTTTTACTTCTCCCCACTAAGAGTTCCTTTCTCCCCTCCCCTCCCTATATAGCCATCTCCAACCCCAGTACATCTTAGCCTTGACAGTACATTGCTAAGCAACTTACAAAAATGCCTTGAACACCTCAGATTTAAAACATTCATGATAATATCCTCCACTAAATAAAGGCAACCAAATTTCTGTCCATTTCAACTTTTTGTCTTTTTTTTTTTTTTTTTTTTTTAAATTAGAGTAAGGATTTCTCTGCTACTTTTTCAGGTAATATATCCTCACTATACAGCCTATTTATTAGATCCAGAATGTTTATTTTTAAAAAAACCCCATCACACTCTCTCTCTTTTGCCTCCTTTGGCCCCCTGACTCCTGCCCAGGTGGCACACAGCCCCTTCAGCCCTGCGCCTACTGCACCTCTCAGATGGTCTGGGCAGGGGGACCAAGAGCCGGGGCCCCAGGAGGAAGCCGGTGGGCTGCACAGAGGAGGTGCCTGTGGCTGGTGGAACATAAACGGCCCAGGAGATACTAAGGTGTACCCAGGAGAGGCAGAGATGGCAAGTAACAGCCCTTGACCTTAAATAGTTCTCAGCCTGGATCTGGGAGAACACTCTGGAGAATCAGAAACAGCCCTGGACACAAAGCAAAGAGGAGGCACTGCTCAATATCCAGGGCAGGCTCTGGTCACAACACCAATCAAACCCCTATCAATGGGATAATGGCAAAAGCCTCTGGACCAACATCACCCACCAGGGGGCAGACACTAAAACGAAGAGGAACTACGAGTCTACAGCCTCCAGAGAGGAAACCACAAACACAGAAAGTTTGACAAAATGAGATGACAAAGAAATATGCTGCAGATGAAAGAGCAATATAAAAACCTACAAGAACAATTAAATGAAGAGGAGAAAGGCAATCTACCTGACAAAGAATTCAGAGTAATGCTAGTAAAGATGATCCAAGATCTCAGGAAAAAAAAATGGAGGCACAGATTGAGAAGATACAAGAAAAGGTTAAACAAAGAACTAGAAGAACAAAAGAACAAACAGAGATGAACAATACTAGCACTGAAATGAAAAATATACTAGACTGAATCAGTAGCAGAATAACTGAGGTGGAAGAATGGATAAGTGACTTGAAAGACAGAATGGTGGAAATCTCTGCCACGGAAAAGAGTAAAGAAAAAAGAATGAAAGGAAATAAGGACAGTCTCAGAGACCTCTGGGACAACATTAAATGCACCAACATTTGAATTATAGGGGTCCCAGAAGAAGAAAAAGAGAAAAGGCCTGAGAAAATATTTGAAGAGATTATAGTCGAAAACTTCCCTAACATGGGAAAGGAAAGAGTCACCCAAGTCCAGGAAGTACAGAGAGTCCCATATGGGATAAACCAAAGCACGAACATGCTGAGGCACACATTAATCAAACTAACAAAAATTAAATACAAAGACAAAATATTTTTAAAAAAACAGGGGGGGGGCTTCCCTGGTGGCGCAGTGGTTGAGAGTCCGCCTGCGGATGCAGGAGACACGGGTTCGTGCCCCGGTTCGGGAAGATCCCACATGCCGCGGAGCGGCTGGGCCCGTGAGCCATGGCCGCTGTGCCTGCACATCCGGAGCCTGCGCTCTGCAACAGGAGAGGCCACAACAGTGAGAGGCCCGCCTACCGCAAAAAAAAAAAAAAACAGGGGGAAGCAACAAATAAAATACAAGGGAATCCTCATCAGATCATCGGTTGATTTTTCAGCAGAAGCTCGGCAAGCCAGAAGGGAATGGCATGATATATTTAAAGCGATGAAAGGGAAAAACCCACAACCAAGAATACGCTACCCAGCAAGGCTCTCATTCAGATTCGCAGAAATCAAAAGTTTCTCAGACAAGCAAAAGCTAAGAGAATTCAGCACCACCAAACCAACTTTACAACAAACGTTAAAGGAACTTCTCTAGGCGAGAAACACAGAAGAAGAGAACAAAAGAGGAAGGGAAGAAAGAAGATCTACAAAACAAACCCCAAACAATTAAGAAAATGGCAATAGGAACATACATATCAATAATTATCTTAAATGTAAATGGATTAAATGCTCCAACCAAAGACAGACTGGCTGAATGGATACAGAAACAAGACACATATATATGCTGTCTACAAGAGACCCACTTCAGACCTAGGGACACATACAGACTGAAAGTGTGGGGATGGAAAAAGATATTCCATGCAAATGGAAATCAAAAGAAAGCTGGAATAGCAATACTCATATCAGACAAAATAGACTTTAAAGACTGTGACAAGAGGCAAGGAGGGCACTACATAATGATCAAGGGATCAATCCAAGAAGAAGATATAACAATTGTAAACATATATGCACCTAACACAGGAGCACCTCAAAACATAAGGCAAATGCTAACAGACATAAAAGGGGAAATCAACAGTAATGTAATAAGAGTGGGGGATCTTAACACCTCACTTACACCAATAGACAGATCATCCAGACAGAAAATTAATAAGGAAACGCAAGCCTTAAATGCTGCTTTCAGATGGAATGTCCTATAAGACCAGATAGACTTAATTGATATTTATAGGACATTTTATCCGAAAGCAGCAGAATACACATTCTTCTTAAGTGCACAAGGAACGTTCTCCAGGATAGATCACATTTTGGGTCACAAATCGAACCTTGGTAAATTTAAGAATATTGAAATCATTACAAGCATCTTTTCCAACCACAATGCTATGCGATTAGAAATCAATTACAGGAAAAAAAACTAAAAAAACACAAACACATGGAGGCTAAACAATATATTACTAAATAACCAATGGATCACTGAAGAAATCAAAGAGCAAATCAAAAAAGACCTAGAGACAAATGACAACAACAAAAATACAGCTATCCAAAACCTGTGGGAAGCAGCAAAAGCATTTCTAAGAGGGAAGTTTACAGCAATACAATCTTACCTCAAGAAACAAGAAAAGTCTCGAATAAACAACCTAACCTTACAACCAAAGCAACTAGAGAAAGAGCAAACAAAACCCAAAGTTAATAGAAGGAAAGAAATCATAAAGATAAGACCAGAAATAAATGAAATAGAGACAACGAAAACAATAGAAAAGATCAATGAAACTAAAAGCTGGTTCTCTGAGAAGATAAAATTGATAAACCTTTAGCCAGGCTCGTAAGGAAAAAAGGGAAAGGACTCAAATCAATAAAATTAGAAATGAAAAAGGAGAAGTTACAATGGACACCACAGAAATACAAAGGATCATAAGAGACTACTACAAGCAAGTCTATGCCAATAAAATGGACAACCTAGAAGAAATGGACAAATTCTTAGAGAGGTACAGCCTTCCAAGACTGAACTAGGAAGAAATAAAAAATACGAACAGACCAATCACAAGTACTGACATTGAAACTGTGATTAAAAATCTTTAAACAAACAAAATTCCAGGACCGGATGCCTTCAAAGTCAAATTCTATCAAACATTTAGAGAAGAGTTAACACCTACTCTTCCGAAACTCTTCCAAAAACTGCAGAGGAAGGAACACTCCCAAGCTCATTATACGAGACCACCATCACCCTCATACCAAAACCAGACAATCACACAAAAAAGAAAATTACAGGCCAATAACACTGATGAACATAGACACAAAAATCCACAACAAAATACTAGTGAACAGAATCCAACAACACATTAAAAGGATCATACACCATGATCAAGTGGGATTTATCCCCGGCATGCAAGCAATTAAAAGGATCATACACCATGATCAAGTGGGATCTATCCCCGGCATGCAAGCATTTTTCAACATCTGCAAATCAATCAGTGTTATACACCACATCAACAAACTGAAGAATAAAAATCACATGATCATCTCAATATATGCAGAAAAAGCTTTTGACAAAATTCACCACGCATTTATGATAAAAAGTCTCCAGAAAGTTGGCACAGAGGGAACCTACTTCAACATAATCAAGGCTATATGTGACAAACCCACAGCTAACATCAGACTCAACAGTGAAAAGCTGAAAGCATGTTCTCTAAGATCAGGAACAAGAAAAGGATGTCCACTCTCGCCACTTTTATTCAACACAGTTTTGGAAGTCTCAGCCACAGCAATCAGAGGAGAAACAGAAATAAAAGGAATCCAAATTGAAAAAGAAGTAGTAAAACTGTCACTGTTTGCAGATGACATGATATCATATATAGAAAACCCTAAAGATGCTACCAGAAAACTACTAGAGCTCATCAATGAATTTGGTAAAGTTGCAGGATACAAAATTAATACACAGAAATCTCTTGCATTCCTATATACTAACAACAAAAGATCAGAAGGAGAAATCAAGGAAAAAATCCCATTTACCACTGCATCAAAAAGAACAAAATATCTAGGAATAAATCTACCTAAGGAGGCAAAAGACCTGTACTCAGAAAACTATTACTGCACAAAAAAACCCAGAAATATAGATCAGTGGAACAGGATAGAAAGTCCAGAGATAAACCCACACACCTGTGGTCACCTAATCTATGACAAAGGAGGCAAGAATATACAATGGAGAAACGACAGTCTCTTCAATAAATGGTGCTAGGAAAACTGGACAGCTACATGTAAAAGAATGAAATTAGAACACTCCCTAACACCATATACAAAAATAAACTCAAAATGAATTAAAGACCTAAATGTAAGGCCAGATACTATAAAACTCTTAGAGGAAAACATAGGCAGAACACTCTTTGACATAAATTGCAGCAAGATCTTTTTCAATCCACCTCCTAGAGTAATGAAAAGAAAAACAAATTGGGCCTAATGTAACTCAAAAGCTTTTGCATAGCAAAGTAAACCATAAACAAAATGAAAAGACAACCTTCAGAATGGGAGAAAATATTTGCAAACGAAGCAACCAACAAGGGATTAATCTCCAAAATATACAAAGAGCTCATGTAGCCTGATATTAAAAAAAAAAAAAACCAATCAAAAAATGGGAAGATCTTGATAGATATTTATCCAAAGAAGACATAAAGATGGCTAAAAAGCACATGAAAAGATGCTCAACATCACTAATTATCAGAGAAATGTAAATCAAAATTACAATGAGGTATCACCTCACACCAGTCAGAATGGCCATCATCAAAAAAGTCTACAAACAGTAAACGCTGGAGAGGGTGTGGAGAAAAGGGAACCCTCCTACGCTGCTGGTGGGAATGTAAACTGGTGCAGCCACTATGGAGAACAGTATGGAGGTTCCTTAAAAAACTAACAGTAGAGCTACCATATGATCCAGCAATCCCACTCCTAGGCCTATATCCGGAGAAAACCATAATTCGAAAAGATACATGCAACCCAATGTTCATTGCAGCACTATTTACAATAGCCAGGACATGGAAGCAACCTAAATGCCCATCAACACAGGAATGTATAAAGAAGATGTGGTACATATATACAGTGGAATATTACTCAGCCACAAAAAAAGAATGAAATAATGCCATTTGCAATGACATGGGTGGACCTAGAGATTGTCAGAGTGAAGTCAGACACAGAAAGACAAATATCATATGATGTCATTTATATGTGCAATCTAAAAAAAGGGTAAAAATAAACTTATCTATAAAACCGAAATAGAGTTACAGATGTAGAAAACAAACTATGGTTACCAAGGAGTAAGGGAAGGGAGGGATAAACTAGAAGATTGGGACTGACATATACACACTACTATATATAAAACAGATAACTAATAAGGACCTACTGTATAGCACAGGGGACTCTACTCAATACTCTGTAATGACCTATATGGGAAAAGAATCTGAAAAAGAGTGGGTATAGGTATATGTATAACTGATTCACTTTGCTGTACAGCAGAAACTAACACAACATTGTAAAGCAACTATACTCCAATAAAAATTTAAAAACCCATCACATATACAACAACCACCATCAAAATTCCTTCCGTCATTTTTCCAAACTATTTTTATCCTGCTTCATACCTAATTTAAAACATATCATAAATATTATTTTAGCTGTAAAATGACCCATCCTATGGATGTACTACAATTTACTTATCTATTCCCTTCTTGTTAGAAAACTCACTTTCCATTTTTATTATAAATTTCACTTTAAAGAACATTTTTATGCCAAAGATTTTTTTAAATTTCAGACATTCCCTTGAAAATAGATTTCTAGCATTAGAATTACCCCAGGTGTGAGTAATTACCCAAATGTGCAAATAATTTTAAAGTTTTCACTGTCCCACTGGCAAAAGGGGTCTCATTTCCGTGTTGAATCCTGACATTTCACTTTCCCGTACTCAGCAGCCTTTCTCCCCTAAACCACTCTTCTCTGGAGCCTTCTCTCCTGGACTGGCCTCTTCCCTCCCTTAGGCCTCCTTCTCCAGCACTAGTAGAACTCGCCCCAGTTTCTTAGGCTTAAGTGTCTCACTTTTAAGAAGGCAGGGTTTTGTTATGAATTTGCTTTTGTTTCTGTTTCACTCATCCTCCAACCCTGCCACAGCACACTCAAAAGAGTATTCCATTCGCATTAGTTTTTAAATCATGTGGATCACATATTTATCTTACCTGTTTTATAGAAGGTGAAACCTTTAGTGATTAGAAACATTTTTTAAGCATTTAACAACATCAAAAAAACCATAATATAGTCCTATAATCTACTATCTAATTTCCTTTTTGTAAATTTTCCACAAGTTCCTTGTTAAATTCAAATTATTTGCACTAGTTTACATGTTCACCCAACATCGGGCTTTCAATTATTTCTGCCCTCTACTCCTCCAATTACACAAAACAAAAAAGTTTCCTTCCTCCAAGACAAGTTTGACAACTTTTAAGAAATTTAAATCTTTTTTTTCAGAATCCCATTAACTAGTTATTTAGTTCCATCACACTGAGATTAGCACAAACATATACATTAAGTCTAAATTGCTCAGAAAGGTGAAAATTAACACAATGTACAAACACACTGCAAAACATAATATAAACCCACAATCATAAACATATGTACCCATCAAACCAGAAGCTGTCAATCTATATCTGGTTGGCTGTTCCTACATTTTCCCATTAACACTTGCTTATTACTTATTTCACTTAGCTCAGCACAGCCCCACAAGGAAGCAACAAACAGTAAGTGCCAAAGGTTTAAGAACAATTCATAAGGAAGGGAAGGAGAAAAGTTGGAAGACTTCTGAATTTAAAAATCAAAATCACAAAAAGTTTACACAGTACCTTCATCTGCTTGCAAATTAAGAAAAAATCAGCATCATATAACTTTAGTAACAAAACAGAGCCCGTGGAATAAGGTGAGGCGCAGACCTCTACCTCAGACCATGTCTCCTTTCCTTCATTCTGTGTGAACCTTCACTTACTCTGCCACCTGAGGCCAATGCTGTGAAAATGAGACACAGCGTCGGCCAGAGATTCTGCTTTCTAACAAGCTCCCAGGAGCTTGTTACTGCTGCTAGTTTGAGGACCGAAAACCTGAGTATCAAATATAGACTTCAGCATCTAAGAACTTTGTAATTACTGGATTTATAGTAAAAGTTTCCAAATTACAGTATCAATGATTGGCTCACTTTCTTTTATTAAATAGAAGTTCCTCAAAGAGAGAAAAGCCACCTTGTTTTTCCTTAATGTTAACACACGTGGGGCACATTCCATTGTATTTAACAAAATAGATCAGAAACTGGTAAGGTGGGTTGCCTTGAGGAAGGAACCAGCCAACTTGGAGGAGGGAGAGGAAGGGTTTTCACTGAATATTCTTTTGCAGCTTTTAATGTTGAATCACGTGAGTCAATTACTTATTCAGAAAATAAACTTTATTTTAAAATTTTAAACCATTTCATATGATATTCTGGAAGCTGACTAAATGGTAAATTAATCCATTTCCCAGGAAAGTAAGTGGTCGGGCCAGGGAGACAAGTTACTTTACTTAGCATTTTTCTTCACAGAGGGAACATGCCTTAGTTTAACCACCTCCTAGGATCACGCCAATCTTATATTTTCATTATGATAATATTTTCAACCCCATTACTCTTCTCCAGCACCAGAAGGACCCAATAGCATGCCTTGATTCACAGGAAATTCGAAAAAGCTTCTACGTGCACCCCTAGTGAGTCAGGTTCTCACTGCAGAGAACTTTCCAGTACCTCAGCCTCTTGTCTGTAGTTTTCAAAACGGGGCCCCTTGACACTGAAATTGTTCCTATTAACAGCATTCACACTGGTGTTTTAGATCTACACAGAAGTAACAGCAACTGAAAACAGAAACCAAATGACGGAATGGGTGAGAATGTGCGTGTATGTGTGTGTACATGGGTGTGTCCTCACACAAGTGACCCTATGGCTGAGCAAATATTAGCTCAACCGCCTGATCTGAACTTAATCCATATGGACCCAACCCCACCTGTACCCTCACAGGGTCTCCAAGGCAGACACATTCTTCTTTACATAACTTGGTCATGACTCACCTGTAAGACTCTGAAAGTGCTTGTCGCGTTTGCAACTTGTGAATTAATATTCATCCCTAAACCCTTAAATGCTTGTTTCGGTTCTGCTTTTTACTATGTCGCCTTAGAGCAGACCTTACCGTGTTGTCGAGGCTTCTTCAAATCCCCACGTCTGCCATTCGCACTGCCTAAATCAGAGCCATTATTACTGTTATTTAGTATAAGTATCTTGTATCACATATACTGATTAAAGTTTCATTTCCACAGCTAATTATAAGCGAATTGAGGGCAAACATCTTACCCTGTATTTGTGAATTTTCTCCCAGAGTACTTACTACAGATGTTTAATAATTATTTGTCAACTGATTGAAATAAAGGATCTCCACGTTTAAAGATTCATTTGAGACCCCTTAGAACCTCTGTTTAGACAGTGATTCCAATCCTTTACCTCTTCCAGGACTGACCTTGTGTGTAAATACAGCAAATCCTTGGAAATGGCATTTATTATAGAAACTTTGCTAGAGTTTGAACAGCAGAGCCAAAATACTATAAAAAAGATCAAATATTGACTCAAAAGAATTTTCCCCCAGGCAACTGTTATAGTCTTATCTTGAATAGAATCTTTGCACAGTTAATTAAGTGTTGCTGTGGACTCAGCAAAATCCCAGGCAGACCCTGCCAAGCCGAGTTTTACATTCCCACCATCTTATCACTTTTTATAAGTCCCTCTCCTCATACCCCTCACCTAGCACCACTGCTAATGTTGGGTGTGGGATTAAATGATAAGTCAGTCATACATGTTTTATCCATGGACAAACGATAAAGGAATCCCAGTGCCAAAGATTCCATTTACCTATCCCACAGCAAATATGCTCCGTCTTTACCCTCCCAGAAATCAATCAGGTTGCATCTGTTCCTACCTGTTGACTTCTTGGAAATGTATGAAATAGTAGAACCATGTAGAGAGAGAGGCATTTACATTGTCATGGTACATGTCTCTATACACCAAATACCGATGAGTGTTTACTTCCTATGGTTACCGACTGGGTTCCACCGTTCCGAAGAACACACAGCATCACCAAGGCAACAAGCATGGACTACAGGGCACACCTGAAGCCTGTGTAACACACACACCAAAAAAAACCAAGAAGAGCTATTATTATTAATAACTAAGTAGCCACAATCCTTCCCCATCAGCTTCTGCTGAGGCCACACCCACTGCCCCACCCACAAATTGGACAAATTCCCATCGCTGACTCTCCCTAGTTGGAAGTTATCAAAAGAAAACTAAAAGAAGTCAGTGGGGCTAAAGTGATCCATAGAGTGAAGAACTACAGGGGAGGAAGTGCCTAGAACTTCAGAAAGGTGTGGATCAGAAGAGTGAAAATGAGTTTTGAGGAGAGGTGAACCAGAAGTGTGAGTCAGGAGAGAAGGGAGAGAACTTTTAGAGATGTTACTTACAATTTTTAGAAATATACATTGAATCTCTTTTTAATGTTCTCTGGAAGAGTCAAGTAAAGTCTGAAGTTTGGAAATACTTGTTAATTCAGTTTCTGAACTGTGTTCCTCTGGATGGTAAACTGCATCAACTACTCTTGGAACAGCTAGACTTGAGCAAAGAGTCTAATCCAGAGACATAAAAAAAAAGGCGGTGAATTCTTCGCTTAACGCAATGCATTCTGCATTATTGAGGGCAATGACGTATTCCAAAACAAAGCCTGGCAAAGTTGTCACAGGGAAAATCACAACCAGATGTCCCCTACCTGCCTCAAACACTGAAGCCAGTCATTCTACAGATGTTCAAAATCCCATGCTAGATTTCTCTCAAACTACCTAAAAAACCCAGAGATTTGGGCAAAGATTCATTCTCTTGCATTTTTCCAGTCTCAGCCAAGAGCCCAGGTAACAAAAACCTGCTTCCTTGCAGTGGTGTTCTGCAATCATCCGGAAGTTTCTAAGCAGCAGACCTAAGAAAAGAGGACTTTCTCTAGGGAGCAGCAATCTAACCTGTCCCTCTTTTCCCCTCCGGAAGACAACCTATCAGGCAAGTGGAGGGAAGTGCTGTCATGCATCCTTCAACAGTGGTTGTCATGCATCCTTCTACCCTCTGGGAAGTTTCTGGTCAAAGCAGATTCATACATAATATAGAATGTGCCCTACTGGTGAGGAGTCAATTAAATTTCTCAGCTGCACATAAAAAGATACTAAATTCTCCATTCTGACCCCAAAATAAAATATTTGAGACATTGATGATTACACCAGAATCTTTTAAAATCATTTTAAATAAGAAACAGGACCTTTAAGTAGTAATAAGAACTAAAACCAAAGGAAAGATGCAAAGACTCTGAAGCACCACTTTATAACACTAGGTAAAATCCCCAAACCTAAATATATAGGATGGTTTCCATTCTCTGTTTTATGCTTTCTCCTAGTTTCTTGATTTTCTACAAGAATCATATATTCTGTCTACAATCAGGAAAAAACGTAACGTTTTTCAAAATTATGCACGGAAAAGACAGAAAGAAAATGTACCTTTAAATCAGGCGATGGATGTGACGCTGCCGAAGTGCCTCTGCCCACGAGAAGTCACAGCCGCACCGGGCTGGAGGAAGCAGGTACAGCTGCCCAACTGCAATTCCCCTCACTCAGAAACTCTCAAGAGCTCCTCCTACATCATCACCACCATCCCCCTCATCAAAACTAGCAGCAACTGGGCAGGCACTGCCTCTAAAGACATCACCTGCTACCATTCTCCTGCCTCTCTGGCCTCTTTGATGATCCTAGAACAGACTAGGTAAGTTGCCACCTCAGGGCCTTTGCACTTGCTGTTCCCTCTGCCTACAAGCCTCTTCCCATAGGTACCTTCATAGCTCTTTCTCTCTCCTCCTTCAATATTCACCCAAGTGTCTTAATCAGCCTTCCGTGACCACCCTTTTCAATCATAAATCCCCTCCTCCACCACCTCAGCATCCTTTCCTTTTCCTGTATTTCTTCTTCTTCACAACACTTATCACACTGACATTCCATGTTTTCCTTCTGTATTTATTGTCCCCTTCACCAAAAGCACATGTGCTGAGAGTCAAGGAAGGGTAAAACAACTTTCCAAAGTGAAAGAAGGTATCAGTATTACAAGGAAAAAAACCAAATGCCCATCATGCCCTTTTCCTTCTTCCCATGACACAGCCATCTGCTTCCAAATATTTTTTTAGAGCAAAATTTGTAACTATTTTTTATCTGTGTCTTTTTTAATTGAAGTATATTTCATTTACAATGTTGTGTTAGTTTCAGGTGTACAGCAAAGTGGTTTATTTATACACACACCCATATACATTCTTTTTCAGATTCTTTTCCATTATAGGTTATACAAGATATTGAGTATAGTTCCCTGTGCTATACAGTAGGTCCTGCTGCTTCCCAGCCTTTAAGATCTGGATTGAGAGACCTCTTCCTTAGGGTTCACCTTCACGTCTCTTCTGCTCCCCTCTCTCACCTTTCTCCAAACTCCCACAGCATTGTCTGTTCCATGCGAACTCCACACTAACCAACAGCACCTGCCTAACTGGGAGGACGGAGCGTGTCAGCTCATGCTTAGGAAAGTACTAGGACCGTGTGGTGTTGTTTATTAGCCAATAAATCAGAGCCATTATTACTGTTATTTAGTATAAGTATCTTGTATCACATATACTGATTAAAGTTTCATTTCCACAGCTAATTATAAGCGAATTGAGGGCAAACATCTTACCCTGTATTTGTGAATTTTCTCCCAGAGTACTTACTACAGATGTTTAATAATTATTTGTCAACTGATTGAAATAAAGGATCTCCACGTTTAAAGATTCATTTGAGACCCCTTAGAACCTCTGTTTAGACAGTGATTCCAATCCTTTACCTCTTCCAGGACTGACCTTGTGTGTAAATACAGCAAATCCTTGGAAATGGCATTTATTATAGAAACTTTGCTAGAGTTTGAACAGCAGAGCCAAAATACTATAAAAAAGATCAAATATTGACTCAAAAGAATTTTCCCCCAGGCAACTGTTATAGTCTTATCTTGAATAGAATCTTTGCACAGTTAATTAAGTGTTGCTGTGGACTCAGCAAAATCCCAGGCAGACCCTGCCAAGCCGAGTTTTACATTCCCACCATCTTATCACTTTTTATAAGTCCCTCTCCTCATACCCCTCACCTAGCACCACTGCTAATGTTGGGTGTGGGATTAAATGATAAGTCAGTCATACATGTTTTATCCATGGACAAACGATAAAGGAATCCCAGTGCCAAAGATTCCATTTACCTATCCCACAGCAAATATGCTCCGTCTTTACCCTCCCAGAAATCAATCAGGTTGCATCTGTTCCTACCTGTTGACTTCTTGGAAATGTATGAAATAGTAGAACCATGTAGAGAGAGAGGCATTTACATTGTCATGGTACATGTCTCTATACACCAAATACCGATGAGTGTTTACTTCCTATGGTTACCGACTGGGAAGCCTGCCAGAACAGGGAGCCTCCAGATGCACCTCGAAATCACAGACTGTTCTGTGCAGGGAGTGGGCTAGCTTATACCGGGTTGTCTAAAACGTGGGCGAGGACAATTATGACAGGTAGAAGAGTTATTCACAACCTCTCGTTCTAATTCAAGAGAACAAATTGCCCTCTACAAAAAGAAAAAAAAAAAATTACACAGCAAGCCAAGATATTTGCGTGGGGAAAAATCCTAAGCTTCTATTAATAAAAATGGAACAGTCTGTGGCTTTCAGTGTAAGCTTCTATAGGATTGGGACCAGGCGTCGCAACAGAGAACACAGCTCAGCACCGCGGGTGACTGGACATGCAGTGATGCTGTAGAAAGATGTCAAGCTGGTTAAAAAGAATAACATGCAGAATTAAAGGAGGCTGAAGCGTTGAAATTTATCACAGGGACATTTTTGTAAATGGTGCAATATGTCAAACTCTTTGGCAAATTAAAATGCCAAGCTGGCTAATGCAATATCCAGACCACACGCCCTTCCTGCCCAAACAGCTTCTCGGTAAGATGCTCTCAGCCAAGATCTGCAACAGCAGTGTCTGGGTGTGGTACCTTCGGATCTGCTACCTGCCAATTCCATTCAGTCCTGATCAGCCCAGTTTCATGCATCATATACTCAGTTTTCCAATGAGCAAACACTCATAACAAATTCTGCACAAGTCACTGGAGTGCCTCCACCGTTCCGAAGAACACACAGTGTCACTAAGGCAACAAGCATGGACTACAGGGCACACCTGAAGCCTGTGTAACACACACACCAAAAAAAACCAAGAAGAGCTATTATTATTAATAACTAAGTAGCCACAATCCCTCCCCATCAGGTTCTGCTGAGGCCACACCCACAAAATGGACAAATTCCTGTTGGTGGCTTATTTCATGATTCTCCTTGGTTAGAAGTTTTCAAAAGAACTTCTTTCAAAGAAAGGAAGTCAGTGGGGCTAAAGTGATCCATAGAGTGAAGAGCTACAAGGGAAGAAGTGACTAGAACTTCAAACAGGTGTGGATCAGAGGAATGAAAACGAGTTTTGAGGAGAGGTGAACCAGAAGTGTGAGGCAGGAGAGAAGGGAGAGAACTTTTAGAGATGTTACTTAGAATTTTTAGAAATATACATTGAATCTCTTTTTAATGTTCTCTGGAAGAGTCAAGTAAAGTCTGAAGTTTGGAAATACTTGTTAATTCAGTTTCTGAACTGTGTTCCTCTGGATGGTAAACTGCATCAACTACTCTTGGAACAACTAGACTTGAGCAAAGAGTCTAATCCACAGACATAAAAAAAAAGGCGGTGAATTCTTCGCTTAACGCAATGCATTCTGCATTATTGAGGGCAATGACGTATTCCAAAACAAAGCCTGGCAAAGTTGTCACAGGGAAAATCACAACCAGATGTCCCCTACCTGCCTCAAACACTGAAGCCAGTTTATTCTACAGATGTTCAAAATCACATGCTTAGATTTCTCTCAAACTACCTTAACTGTGTTCCTCTGGATGGTAAACTGCATCAACTACTCTTGGAACAGCTAGACTTGAGCAAAGAGTCTAATCCAGAGACATAAAAAAAAAGGCGGTGAATTCTTCGCTTAACGCAATGCATTCTGCATTATTGAGGGCAATGACGTATTCCAAAACAAAGCCTGGCAAAGTTGTCACACGGAAAATCACAACCAGATGTCCCCTACCTGCCTCAAACACTGAAGCCAGTTTATTCTACAGATGTTCAAAATCACATGCTTAGATTTCTCTCAAACTACCTTAAAAAACCCAGAGATTTGGGCAAAGATTCATTCTCTTGCATTTTTCCAGTCTCAGCCAAGAGCCCAGGTAACAAAAACCTGCTTCCTTGCAGTGGTGTTCTGCAATCATCCGGAAGTTTCTAAGCAGCAGACCTAAGAAAAGAGGACTTTCTCTAGGGAGCAGCAATCTAACCTGTCCCTCTTTTCCCCTCCGGAAGACAACCTATCAGGCAAGTGGAGGGAAGTGCTGTCATGCATCCTTCAACAGTGGTTGTCATGCATCCTTCTACCCTCTGGGAAGTTTCTGGTCAAAGCAGATTCATACATAATATAGAATGTGCCCTACTGGTGAGGAGTCAATTAAATTTCTCAGCTGCACATAAAAAGATACTAAATTCTCCATTCTGACCCCAAAATAAAATATTTGAGACATTGATGATTACACCAGAATCTTTTAAAATCATTTTAAATAAGAAACAGGACCTTTAAGTAGTAATAAGAACTAAAACCAAAGGAAAGATGCAAAGACTCTGAAGCACCACTTTATAACACTAGGTAAAATCCCCAAACCTAAATATATAGGATGGTTTCCATTCTCTGTTTTATGCTTTCTCCTAGTTTCTTGATTTTCTACAAGAATCATATATTATGTCTACAATCAGGAAAAAACGTAACGTTTTTCAAAATTATGCACGGAAAAGACAGAAAGAAAATGTACCTTTAAAATGTTATGAATAAGTATACTTGAGGGGTAAGTTGCTCTTTACTTTTCACTTTTCTGTATTTTCTGAAGCTTTTACAACGAGAATGTAGTAATTTACAATAAAAAACAACCTTTTAAAAAGCTGTTTAAATTATTAAAATGTCAAAGGACTGAAGTATTTATTAAGGGTCATAAATGTATAAACACAAAATATAATCAGGAAGAAAGCTTTCGCCACTGATCAAGCCGCCTTTCAGAGTCAAACAATTGACACCTTACATACCAGTGCTTCTCAAACTTGAGGAGGTGGAAGAACCACCTGGAGGGTGTGTGAGAGCACAGTGATGGGACCTGAGCAGTTCTAACGAGCTCTCAGGTGATACTGATGCTGCCAATCAGTGCACCTCGCTTTGAGTAGCCAGGATGGATGCAAGGGGAAGTGAGTAGAGCCTCGTGAAGCCTGCCAAGCTCCTTTGAGAGAGGACAGAAGAGAAGCTGAACTCCAAATCCCGCCTTCTTTTGAAAGTTCTAAAGCAGAGGCAGATTCCTCTCTCTCCAATCAGCCCTTGGTGACTAAATACTTAGTCATGTCCTTAAACGGGGGCCAATGAAATTAAGATAACCATGATTCCGGAATCTAATGAGCTTGTTAGAGCATCAGATGGAGCCAGGCTTTGATTCCAACTTGGCAGACTGCCTCTGTACTCTCTAGAATTCTCCAAATCAAATCTCTTGATGGTAGCTTTCAAATACCACCTTGTTTCCTACAATGATTCTGTCAGATGCCTAAGAATAGAAGGCAGTCCCCCAATTCCATATGTATCACTCATAAGGAGACCAAAAAAAGTAAACAAACAAAAAAGGCAAGCACGCACTCCACGAGCTGACCAAGTGCTTGTCAGGTGACTCTGGACCCTGGAGTTGCTGGGAAGGAGGGTGAACTTGTAAACAGTCAAACAGTTCCTGCCCTTTCACTCCCCCCAGCCACCTCCAGGGCCCATCAGGAGCTAAGTACAGAACCACACTCGAACTCCAAAAACCTCAGGAAGAGATTGCAAGGCCCAAGAAAATACTGAGGCCCACAGCCAATATCCTCCACCTCGCTTGCCCATCAAGGCGCTGGAGGGTGACTGTAGTGTTTCCTTTCACCCTAAGGAATAAGGTACCTGGCTGAGAGGCCTCCAAGTTCTACGCAATGAGAACCTCAGAAAGAAACTAACTTAATTAACAATTCACAAGAGCACAGAGAATTCCCACCAGCCTCTAGGTCCCCAAACGCCACATTTGCCATTTAGCCCCCATGCTGCCATTTCCCGCCTGCAGTGAGCTAATTACACACAGTGGGAATTCTGGAGCTGCCAGTTCTAATGTTTATCTACCGTTAACTTGCTGTGTGACCTCAAAGGCATTTCTCTAGTGCCTTTATTTCCTCTGCTATAAAAGCAAGATAAGGGAATGACATGCTTGAAAAAGTGCCCTAACATAACATTACAGTCATCACTACCCTAGAAATGCTCACAGGGATGGGAATTAACGTGTGCCTTTTACTAAGGGTAACTGATGACATGTTGTGAAAAGCATGGGATCTCAAATGATATTTCCTCTTTCCCTAAAACAGCTTTCAGTGGCAAACGCTACCTATAATTATTGATAAAAACAATATTGAATGTGCTTCTCTGTAAGGTACAATGTGGTGTATTTTTCCATTACCATAATTTTAACAGCAGACCATGGTTTCATAAGTAGAAGAGACTATAGAAAAATCACCTTAAATTAGATTTCTGTAACCTTCACATACAGCACTGAAAACTTAGTGAAATAAAATTGAGCTGTACTTCTTTGCCAGTGAAATACTTTGCAAGCCCTGGAAGCCGTGATTTAGAAGACTAGTTAGTAACACAGTCTGGGCATGTGAGAAAAGCTGGTTACAAAACATTCTGTGTACAAAACGATCAGTATCGTCTGATTTTTTGTAAATCTATTTGGGCATAGAAAAATATTTAATAAATGGGAACGATTATCATTTACATTTATCTATTAGGGCCCCAGTTCATTTCTTATACATTTGAATGAGCTATATATTAAGGTTATAACACATATCATTTATGTGTCACAAATTTAATGCAAATTTTCTCAGTATGTCTCTTCATTAGTATAGAAGTTTTCAATTTTAATATATTCAAATCTACTCATTTTTTCTTCCCTGGTTGCTTCTTTTGTTTGAAGCCATGAAAATTGTCATTCCTATGCAGACCTAATAAATATTATATTTTCTGCTAGTGTTTCTATTATTTGATTTGCAATATTCAACTCTCTGGAGTTTATATTTGGGGCAGGGTATATTTGGTGTGGGTCCAAATTGATATCTTATTATGTCCAAACCATTTATTAAATAATCCTTCCTCATTGCTTTATTTTAAAAATTTAGCACATTTGATTTATATATAGTTAGAAAACTATTCCAATTTACTTTTTTTAATATAAAGTACAAGAACCTCAAAGTAAAAATCCAAATATACATAGTAGTTTTATTAGAAACCTCAGCTAGAGATTATCAGCAAATCAAATCATCATCACGCCATTTCATCCTCAGTGGGGCAGCAGTCAACTAAGAGATAATTCCTGTTCAAATCAGTTCTTCCTATTCAGTAGAATGCTTTGAAAATGTAATTGTAGGGTATATAAGTATATGGTAGCTGAGTCACCAACTGTTTGAATTCTCTGCTTATTTTATGGGGAAGGACTACTTCTTAGGTGGCAATATTATTCTAACCTTGACACACCTGGAAATAACACTCCTTGTCCTGAAAAAAAAAAAAAGTCAAAGAATTCATTGTTTAATTTGGTCAAGATTTAGAACGCTGATTTTCACTCAATTGAGTTTTTCCTCCAGATCTATTAGAAGCCTACCATCGACAGTATGTACTATGTAAATTTGCCCTTGTTTTTTAGGTTTCTAATGTCTGCATCTTGCCACTCCCATAAAGATATAAGCTCCTGGAAAGCAAAGGCTGCGTCTATTAGAGAATGAAGGAAGGAGGGACTCATGTACAATCCTTGCAGTGACCTCTTTCTGAGCCTTGCCCACAGTGGTCACTCAGGAAAGGCTGCCAATGGATGAACTATTTTAGCATCTCAGCCATAAGTGATGCTTAAAGAAAAAAAACCAAACATATATCACTGAATACTTTTATCTGAATTCATTCCCCCTACTAAGTAATATGGACAGATTTATGCCATCAATTCACACCCTGAAGCACAAGACATGATCTTCCTTTTTTTTACATCTTCAACTTTATATGTATGTATGTATGGCTGCGTTGGGACTTGGTTGCTGCACGCAGGCTTTCCCTAGTTGTGGCGAGCAGGGGCCACTCTTCGTTGCAATGCGCAGGCTTCTCGCTGCAGTGGCTTCTCTTGTTGCACAGCATGGGCTCTAGGCACTTGGGCTTCTGTAGTTGCAGCGCATGGGCTCAGTAGTTGTGGTGCACGGGCTTAGTTTCTTTGCAGCATGTGGGATCTTCCCGGAGCAGGGATCGGACCTGTGTCCTGTGCATTGGCAGGCGGATTCTTAACCACTGCGCCACCAGGGAAGTCCTATGATCTTTCTTTTCATTTGCATAGCTATGACTCAACATTTTCTAGCCCTATGTGTTTTTTTTTGACTCAGAATATTCCTGCATATCCAGTCCAGGCCCCCACTCCCTCCTCCTCTCTCCCTCAAGGTCAGGCCCAAGAGCAACTCTGAGCTCCTACACTTGACCAAACCCACCAAGTCCCTCGCGCCCCCCCTGGAACGCCCTCCCCACTTTCTGGAGCACCTCTAGGTCATCCCCCTGGGGTACCTCCTGCAGGAACACTTCGGGCCCCAGCCAGGAACACGTGGCTGCTCACCCCGAGTCCCCCACTCCCAGGACCTTCCTGAACGTGCATGGACCACTTCGGGCTGTCACTGCTTAGCTCCTTCCTGAGCCCGGCCACACGCCCCTTGAGGGCAAGGCCTGGGCTTGTTCCCCTCTGGCAGCCCCGTGTTCAGCAAGGTGCCTGGTCTCATCGTAGGCATTCCAGGGAAGTTTGCTAAATCACAAAGCAGGTGAAAGGAACAACGACATGATGGAGAAATGGATATGGAGACAGGAGGTCTGCATTTTCATTTTTAAACAGCAAGTCTTCATTTCTCATCAACATTAATTAAACTGCTCAACACCTCTGGGTCTCCAGCTATATATTCCTCAATTAAAATAGGTCTTTCATGATGGTTTCCTCTGCCAAACCTTCCTCGCAGGCGTCTGTGTTCACCGGGGCGTCTTGGGACACATAACAAAAGGCACTATATTTGCTTCAAGCAGCAGGGAAACTGAAGGCCTACTCCCTAAACGTTCACTCCTGGCAACAATAGAGTACACGTACTATGATTTCAAAAGGGATGGAGGAACGTCTGTGGCACAAGAAGGCACATTATTAAGGAGTGAAAGGAAAAGATTCCCAAGACAGGCACCAGATAAGTGATACCTTGACATGGGGCAGCAAAAGCTTCTTTAACACCAACTAGCAAGTGACTCTTGGGAGAGGCCCAGCGCTCAGAATCCCAGCTTGCAGCTGACAGGTGGTCATTACTGCCTTAACCTCAGAGACACCCAGTAAAGGTTCAGGACTCAGCAGCCTGACAGCACGTGTGGAAAGCTGACTAGGGCCACGGGATGGAGGCTACAGCAGCCCTCAAAATTACACGGCTTCCAGGCCACTTCCAATAGCTGGGCCTCAAGCTTGGAGCAAAGGGGCAACTATATCCCATGAGAGTGAAATGCTCTGTTCCAGAATTGGAGGCTGAAACCCTACAAACGCAGGTTCCTTTCCCCACTGCAGCTTCACGGCCACTGATGAGCAGTTTCTGATGCCAAAGACGCTCGTCCCCGGTGCTTCCTGGGAAAGACAGGGCGAGGCTGGGATAACGTGTGTTCCTGATCCCTTGGATGGGATGTCAGAGTTATAGACAGCTGGAACGTAAGAACCAGAAGGTCTTTGAGATCAGGCCACCTAATAATTTTCACTTTCTAGTGACTGCTTTGTTCAAACAACAGCTTGCAGAAGCATAAATACCAGAGAGGAGACTGAGGCTGCTCCCTTCGGCAGGCAGGAGCCAGGAACCCCAGTTGTCCATACAGGGACAACCTCTGAGCTGGTTTGATGGAGGCTTAGGAATTTGGTTTGGAAATCATGCATTTAGCCCAAGCCTGCATTTTGCAGTATGGAAACCACTGCCCAGGGAGGGTAAGGTGACTCATCCAAGGTCACACAGTCAGAAGGACCAAGAACAGGACTCAAGTTCCTGACTGCCGGTCCAAACACGCTTTCCTCTAAACGGTGCCACCCCCTTTTCTAGTAACAGCCCTCCACACCCTGCCTCCCCGTGAGCAAGTTCCAGGCCCACCCCAGGGCTTAGACTGAGGTAAAGAGTAACTTAGTGACAGTATGTTTCACTGATGCATTTATCACACACAATAGGGAAAGCTCTGCTTTTTACCAACCCATCCCCTCCACTCCCCACCCCAACTGACCCCCAACATGGGCAACTCATCAGAGCCTTTCAATGACTTGGAACTTTCTCAGGATCCCCTGCCCCAGGCCCGTTCCCTTTCTATAGCATTTCTTACAGCACTGAATCAAATGCCTGAAATGCTGTGATTCTTCAATTTGCTGGGTTTGTCCCTACACAGTATGTGTTTGATTTTAAAATGCTGTTTGCTCCACTTTTTAATTTCATTTTAGAAGCCTGCAAGGAGAGATGCCAACATTTAATCGTAGGGACTGGAGGGGACTTTACAAACTGCTTACGAGGCACAAATAGAGTAGTTATCTTCCTATTTCCCTTTTGATCGAATTGGCTGCTGTATCATATGCCGTAACAGTGTGAACCAGAAAGCACTTTTGCATCCTTATCTCACCCCTGACATAATCAAAAGAAAAAATGCATTGTAATAAAAAAGAAAAAGGGAAACTAGAACTTCATATTTGTTTAAAAGTTAATTAAACTTGAAAGGTTTGTAGGGACGATTCATTTCCTTTAGTAGCTTAATACCATAAGGTTCACATTCCATTTTACTAGTGGAATGATAAAAAGTAACCTGTTATTTTAATCATAATAATAAATGATATATAATAAAGCTAGAATAAAGAGGTTCTTTTAAAACACATGTTCCACACAATTCTGAATTGACTTATTAAAAAAAGGCTCTGTAAACATTTTCAAGGTGTGAACCTGTTTAATTGCTTCTGGTAATACTACTTTCATTCCTTCCTAGAAAGATGACTTTACAGTAAGCACACAGGTATGTCTTTATATGCCTCCTAGTTAATCCTCTGAATTGACAAGTTTAAAATGGGTGGAGTATGCTCTTTACAAAGAAAGTTGAACATACAATTAAACAGAACAGGCAGCCTCCCACAGCCTCTGGGTCACTCAGATTTGGAGTCAGATAACATCCCTGTCCTTGTCAGCTCCACGTCAGAAGCACCTATCAGAAGGACAATGCTGAGTAGTCTTCGAGGTAAAGCAGGAATCTTAGACAAGTCATACTGAAGATGAACACGGGCGCTGGTGTTATATTACCCCAACCAGACACAACAGATGGAGCCAGGATGTGGACTGAACATAGATTGCCTCTATACGGAAAATACTGTACATGTGTACGTCCATGTGTGTTGTCTGTGTGTGTATGTGTTTGTGAGGTAAACCATTTCAGAGAAAGAAGAGTTGCTGATGAGAGACAGCAGGAATTACTGAATAAGGTAAGAAGTCCTCCTGCTGAAAAATGTGGGGTTGGATAAAAAGATTTCTAAGCCTCCAATTCTAAAATTCTTTGATTCTGTGGAGTAGAAGTGAATGTTCCATCAGCAAACTGAGATCCCCAAATTCCAAGGGTTTAGCTCACCTCTTCTGACTGGTTACCCTTTGGTGGGAACCACTTGCCAGAATATTAAACTTCCTGTTTCCTGTCTCCCCCAAAAGCCTTCTCCACAAGCACCCTGAAGACATGGCCTGTATTTAATTCATCTTTGTGATCCCAGCATAGTACCTGAAGCATATAGGGGGAAGTCCAATATGTTGAAAGACAGAACGGAAAAATTAGTAGGGATAATTTAAGTTTTATTTTTAAATAATGAACGCTTACATATTAGATGTTAATCAAAATCCTTGGTACCTAGATGTTACATGAATAGATTCCTCAACTAAAATACTTCTTTTCTAGTAACTACTATGATAAGTTTCCCAATACATAGCACAAAGGGGATTTTTATTGTTTGATTTTATTGTTTGATTGTCTATTATTCCTCCTTCCCTTGGAAGAACCAAGCAGCAACTCCTGCCCTATCTCTCAGATTCTCAGAGTATAAAAACAATCATTGAAAAATAGAATAATCTTGGCCATCTCTTTAATCAGGAACATTAGACAGGAACAAGACAATGATGTCTGCTCTCATCCCTTCTATTCAACATTGTACTGTCACTTCTAGCCAAGGCAATTAGGCAAGAAAAAAAAAGTATCATATTGGAAAGAGAGAAGTTAAACTATCTCCATTTTTAGATGATCTTGTATACAGAAAATCCTAATGAATTCAGTAAAAAACTATTAGAATCAATCAATGAGTTCAGCAAGGTTTCAGGATATGCCATCAAAACACAAGAATCAATTGTATTTCTATGTACTACAAACAGACAATCCAAGAATGAAATTGAGACAATTTCATTTACCCTGCCTCTGAAATAATAAAATGCTCAGCAATAAATTTAATTTAAGAAGTGCAAGACTTGGACACTGAAAACTATCAAACATCACTGAAAGAAATTAAAGAAGACCTAAATAACTGGAAAAACATCCTGTGTTCATGACTTGAAGACAATATTGTTAAAATGCAATAATCCTCAAATTGATCTCCAGATTCAATGTAATCCTTATCAAAATCCCCGCTGGCTTTTTTTCAAAAATTAACGAACTAGTCCTAAAATTTGCATGGACATATAAGAGACCCAGAATAGCCAAAGCAATCTTGGAAAAAA
Source organism: Neophocaena asiaeorientalis asiaeorientalis (assembly GCF_003031525.2). Taxonomy (NCBI): domain Eukaryota; kingdom Metazoa; phylum Chordata; class Mammalia; order Artiodactyla; family Phocoenidae; genus Neophocaena; species Neophocaena asiaeorientalis. Next base: position 1,400,928 of record NW_020174372.1, on the reverse strand, counting down.
AAAAGAACAAAGTTGGAAGACTTAACACTCCAGAATTCAAAACTACTACAAAATAAAAACAATCAAGATTGTGTGGTAGTGGCATAAGGACAGATATATAGATCAATGGAATAGAATTCAGAGTACAGAAGTAATTGTATATCTTTATGGTCAAGTGATTTTTTGACAAGGGTGCTATGACAATCAATGGCAGAAAGAATACTCTTTTCAACAAATGGTGCCAGGACAACTGGACAGTTACATGCAAAAGAATAAACTTGGATCCCTAACTCACACCATATACAAAAATTAACTCAAAATAGATCAAATATCTAAATAGAAGAGCTAAACCTATACCCTTAGAAGTAAATCTTTGTGATTTTGGATTAGGCACTAGTTTCTTAGATATGACCCAAAAAGCACAACTTAAAAAAGAAAAAAATTAGATAAACAGGATGTTATCAAAATTAAAACTTTGATGTTTCAAAGGATATTAGCAAGGAAGTTAAAAGACAACCTACAGAATGAGAGAAAATATTTATAAATCATATATTGGATAAGGGTCTAGTACCCAGAATATATAAAGAACTCTTATTAATAAAATAAGACACATAACCCAATTAAAAATTGGCAAGGGATCTAAATAAACGTTTCTCCAAAGAAGATATACAAATGGCCAATAAGCACATGAAAGATAATCAATATCTTTAGTTAGCAGAAAATGTAAATACAAACCACAAAGAGCTACTACTTCATACCTACTAAGATGACTATAAGCAAAAAGATGGACAATAAAAAGTGTCAGTGAGGGGCTTCCCTGGTGGCGCAGTGGTTGAGAGTCCGCCTGCCGATGCAGGGGACGCAGGTTCGTGTCCCGGTCCAGGAAGATCACACATGCCGCAGAGCAGCTAGGCCCGTGAGCCATGGCTGCTGAGCCTGCGCATCCGGAGCCTGTGCTCCACAACAGGAGAGGCCACAGCAGTGAGAGGCTCGCATACCACAAAAAAAAAAAAAGTGTCAGTGAGGATGTAGAGAAACTGGAACCCTCACACATTGCTGGTGGGAATGTAAAATTGCACAGCTGCTTTGGATATAGTTTGGAAGTTCCTCAAAAAGTTAAACATAGACTTACCATATGATCCAGCAATTCCACCCCAGGTATATACCCCAAAGAAATTAAAACATATGTCCACACAAAAATTTATACATGTATGTTCATAGAAGCATTATTTGTAATAGTCAAAAAGTGAAAATAACCCAAATTTCCATCAAGATGAATAGATATACAGAATATGGTATATCCATATAATAAGGATACTTTTCAGCCATAAAAAGGAATGAAGTACTGGTTTCTGAACCTTAAATCTTGAAAACATTATGCTAAAGAAGCTAGACACAAAAGGCTGCATACTGAATGATTCCATTTATATGAAATGTCCAGAATAGGCAAACCCATACAATAGGGAGCAGATTAGCGATCGTCAGGGGATGAGGGAAGGAGGAAATGGGGAGTGACTGTCAATGGTATGAGTGTCTTTGTAGAGTCATGAAAACATTCTGGAATTAGTGATGATGGTTGCACAACTTTGTGAACATACTAAGAACCACTGGATTGTACACTTTAAAAGGGTGAATTTTATGGCACATGTATTTATCTCAATTAATTAACAGTAATAATGGTGAGATACTTTCATATATTTTCATGCTGGTAAGAATATTCACTAGTAGAACTTCTTGAAAGAGAAGTCTGGAAAATGGTATCAAATTTTACCTGATAAATCAAATTATAAGAATTTACCCTCTATAAATAATGTCACAACTTTAGCTCTAAAGATTATCTGCAATATTATTTATAATACCAAATTATTGGGAATAGCCTGAAGGCACAACAGAGATTTTGTTAAACCATTTATGGTACATCCATTCAGTTTAATACGTCACCTATTAAAATTATGTTTACGATATGCTGTTAACCAGAAAAAGGAGGATACAAAATACAATAGGCAGTATGATCCTACTTTTGTTTTTTTAAACTATATATGTATGTATTCATGCCTCCATGTTATAGAAATAATAGAACTAGGCAGCCCAACACTATAGCCACTAGCCAAGGTGGATATTTAAATTTAAATTAATAAGAATTAACCAAAATTAAGAATTCCGTTCCTCAGTTACACTAGCCACATCAAGTGCTCAGTAAACACAGGAAGACAGTGGCTACTGTACTGGACAGCACAGAACATTCCCATCATGGTGAAAGTTCTACTGAAATGAGCTGAAACAGGAGAACACACACTAAGAGGGCTTATCGGTGTTTTTAATTTTCTTCTCTTTATGTTTATTTCTCACTTTTCCTGTAATAAATATAAATGTTTATAATAGAAGAATATTTTTATTTTTTAAAGATTCAAAGTAAACTGAAACAGGGGAGAAGGGATCTGGAAAAACACTCACTGGGTGCAGGTATCGCCCAGCACAAATGCAGGGAGTCCCTCTGATCTGGGCAGCAAAGGGGCTGGTCCTCCCCTGCTGAGACAACACCTCTGCACCCACAGGGCAGGGGCAGCTTCACAGACCGTTGTGTGATGGATGGATTACCAGAGTGATGGAACAGCTGTTTCTGCTCATTTTGTCCAGATATAGAGTTGCTTTCTGGGGAAGAGGATGTGCAACCTCCTCAAGTGGCCACAGCCTGAAGTCCTTCCTGCTGATAGAGATTCTGAACAATAATCACTTTGGAACTGCAAGAGGCTTGGGGAAGAGGCACTCTCAAACTTTAGGCGATTAGCTCATACTTTCTGGAGGACAGCATGGAAATATATATCTAAAGCCTTAAAAATATTACAGCCCTTTAAGCAACTGTGTCACTTCTTGAAACTCTATTCTAAGGAAATAATCGAGGATGTGCTCGGAGATTTAGCTACAAGAATGTACATGACAGAGTTGTTTACAGGGGCAGAAGGCTGAATTCAACCTAAAAGTACAAGATATGGCTTCATGGTGGAATATTATACTAGCCATTAAAAAATAATGCTGTGCAGGAATATTTAATGACATGGAAAATGTTTATAAAGGTTAAGGGTTTTTTTTTAAGTTTTAATACAGTGTGACAAGTACCAAGAAAAAGTATATACACACATATGCTTAGAAGAAGTGAAAATGATTAAAACATAAACAGTGTCACCTACTATGTGGCAGGAAAATAGCTGATGCAGGAGGTAATCTATTATTTTCCACCTTTTCTATAATGAACATGTATCACTGTGGTAATAAGAAAAAAATAAAAGTTACTGTTTTTAAAAAAATGAAATCATATTGATTTAAGACAGGAAATCTCTGTCCTTAGAACTAGAAACAAAATTATCATGATAGTTGAGGATTTTTACAGTTGGCTCCAGGCTTCCTGGCTGCAAAGGCACAAAGAAATATAAAGACTTATACAGGTTTCCACTGTTTGATTTATCAGTTCTTCCCAGAAGATAAACTACCATCCTGGCACTAGATTCTAAGAGAAATGTATGATGTACTTTTCTCGATAACACTAATACCTACCCTGTAGAGCAAGACATCGGGGGATTACTCACAGCCCTTATCTTTGTTCTAACTACTCTTGTAGCTGCTTAAGAGCTGTGGTCCCCATATCTCACTGAGGGACAAATACCACACACACAGTGCCTGGTATTTTTTTCATAATGTACTTCCATCCCTATTTTCCTACCATAGCAAAACAGCCCCCAGATGAATGGGATGGTTTCAGTAAGACACCAATGATACAATATCTGATTTTTATGCAATATTTTGATGGTGTCACTGTTTCACAAGAATACTCAGAAGACTGTCTCACAGATGCAGTGGATCTTGAGGAGTGGTAGATGTGACATACTTTGAGAATGTAAGTTTCTTAATAATACATCTTTTAAGAGCCCTCTAAGAAGAGAAAGTAGAAATTCTAAATAATACATCTTTTAAGAGCCCTCTAAGAAAAGAAAGTAGAAAAAATTAAGTCAATGGCTATGAATGGTTGCTCTGAAAGTTGATGGAAGCCACAAAGAGGCAGAGGTAAACTAACAGCCCTGAGGTGGCCCCTGGCAAGCTGAACCCTCACCATGACAAGAAGTCACTTCCAAACTAAATCTGTCAGAGTCAGAGTCCCTGAAGACTCAGACATTGGGGACGGGGGTGAGGAAAACCGAGCCTATTACCTTCGGTTAATGTCTATCCTTCCTACAGAAACAATTTAAATTATATTTCCCTCTGTATCTTACCTACAGTTTCTCTCAGATCGAAGCCACTCCTAGAGAGAGCAAAGACTTTGTAGAACTTGGGAGACTATTAAAATAGCATTCTTCTCCTTCCAAGTCCTCTCCACCCCTAAATACCTTCCATTCCTTACGTCTGATGCTTATCTTCAAGGCCGAAATCAAGTCTTTCCTGACAAGCTGTGTGACCTTTGTTTCATCTCTGACCTCTAAGAACACATTCCCACTACACAACTCACTGACACTCATCTTGCATGCATGTGTCCCCAACCAGGCCGTAGGCTGTGAAATACTGGGCGTCTCACCCAGCACCGGCCACAGTGTCTTGTGCATGAGTACCAAGGTGACAAGTTCATCTAAATTCCCAGGTTGTCCACTGCCCCCTTGGTAAGTTATAGGTAAGGTTGGTAGCACAACTGTTAGCAAAGCAACGGTGATAAAAGTCCAAAGTTTCTTGACTGGGAACACATTTTCTAAGGTTAGTTTAACAAATTAAATTTTTTGTGCTGTTCACAATGGAGAAAAAGAAGGAAATATTCTTCTTGACGTCTAAGGAGTTCAGTCTCTTGGAAACTGAAGATGCATATGTAGCTAATTAGAATAACATGTTATTAATATGAAAAAAGGGAGAGGACACATAAAAACTGCAAAGAAAAGCCATCAACTATGTTCCTCAAGAGATGGCTTCAGTTTACATCCCACTGAATTTGGGCCACAGGACTAGAAATGATGTCTAGCAAAAGACAAGAGACCTCCCTCTACTCTGAACTGACCTGCCACTTGCAGAGCCCTGGCCTCTGAACTAGGCCGTTCATTTGCAGAAGACTCCACACACTGAAGCCCACCTAGTGCATGACTCTGGCCAGGGCAGTGAGGAAGCTGAACCACAGCCAAAGGAAGCAGCGTTACCCCAGGCACAAGAAAACTCTGAGGAGCCAGGAGAGCTGTCCTGACACCTTTGAAAGCTTGCCTAGGGGAAGATGGGCTGGATAAGCATTTTTCATACTGCAAAGAGCCACCCATAGGTGGGTCATGAAACCAATCTAGAGGTAGAAGACTAACAGTAAGTGCTGTTTCATAAAATGCTCGTCATGCAAATGAGTGCGTGTGTGTATGTGCACAGGCATGCACACTGGGGCATGCAAACGGATTTTTTTCAAAACAGTTTGCAAGGCTGTGAATTAGACAAATTATTTGGTAGCTTATAGAAGGACAAATTTCAATTCAATTGAAGGAAAACACCTCAAACAAGTGAAACTGTCTCACAATGGGGTTTATTATTGTGAATGGCAGACAGCTTCCAGCCCCTGAAAGACCCCAAGCAGCACCAAAGCCGTAGATTGTCAAGGAGGATATTCACATTAGTGGAAAGTTAAATAGGAAGAACTCCAAGTTTCCTCCCCATTCTATGAGACTGTCGGTCTAGATCACAGGCACTTAACTGCCACTGAAAGAACAATTAGGAGGGAAACAACTCCACAGAGTTACAGGGGTGAATGTATACAGCCTGAAATTTCATTTGGTCGTTTATCCTGGAACAGCACCTCTGTGAAAGGAAAAGTTATAAGTGATACTTAGCCTAAGGGTTCTCAACCTAGGGATACATCAGAATCATCTGCGGAACCTGTAGAAGATACCCACGCCTGGATCCCAACATATATCAATTAAAACACTGGGGCCCAACACTTGTATTTTATTTCTGTTTCCCAGGTAAGAATTGCAAACCCCTGATTTATATGTATAAAATGTAAAAAATGACATTTTATAAAGCATATAGGGAAGGAAAATAGCTCCAGGATTTTACATGAATATAATAAAAAGAAAGAGCTGGAAAACATCAAATCATGGCTTTTGAATTCTGCTCAGGGTGTAGAGAGCTGAAAAGAGCATCACTCCCATGCTTACAGATAAAAAGTCAGATCAACTACAAGTTCATATCTTTCTTGAATCCATTAGACAGCTGAGGTCTCAGTGGAACAAACTAGCCCAGAACCTGAGGAGAACCAGGCATCTGTAGGAAGAGACAAGACATGAGCACTTGTTTACCTGAGGTAGATGCACTTGGACACTGGCTAACAAGCATCAAGTAACAAATAACAATGGAACACTGCTGGGAGAGTTGAAAGAGCATGGAGACCGACCACTCTGAGCCACAGTGCAGAAGGAAGACCGAAGGCTGACACTGAAACAATGAGAAAAGCCCTTCAGCAAACCAGCCCCAACTCTAAACTCAAGGTGTCACTAGAGGAATCTGAGTCTGTGGTGCCCTGAGGATAGGCTCACCAACAACACACCTCAAATCCAGTCAACTCCTGACCAGAATGATCAATTCCCCACACTAAAGGGCTAGCAGAAATAGAAAGGCATTCCATTTCCAGGAATAAAATCTATTTATCTCAGCCTCTAATGGCCTGCACAAGAGGTCCACATCCTGACAAAACATTACAGGGTGTACAAAAAGAAAAACAACACTGCCAAAAGACACAGCCATTAACAGAACCAGACTCAGATATGACACATATGGGGAAGTTATCAGACACAGAATTTAAAATAACCGTAATTAATGGTAAAAGTCCCTAATAGAAAGGGTGGGCAACATGAAAGATCAAATGCATATTTTTAAACAGATAGAAACTATAAGAAAGAATCAAATGGAAATGCTGGAAAGGCTAAACACAATAACAGAAATGAAAAATGCTCTCAACAGGCATTCTTCAGTAGAGGTGACACATCCAAGGAAAGAATCAGTGAATTGAAAACAGGTCAACAGAGATCCCCAACTAAAATAAGGAGAAACAAAAAGAGGAATGAAGCAAAACCAAAGTGTCCAATAGCCGTGGAATAATACCAGAAGTCCTAACCTAGGTGTAGTTGAAATTTCAGAAGGAGAAAAGAAAGAGAATAGGGCAAAAGAAATATTTGAAGAAATAACTGCTAAGAATTTTCTAAAATTAATGACATATACCAAACCACAGAACCAAAAACTCAAGAATGCTAGAGGATAAAAACTAAGCATGTGCGCGCGTGTGCACGCACACACACACACAGAGGCTTATCAGAGGCTGCAAATCAAAGACAAAAAGAAAATCTTGGGGGGCTGCGGCCCGGCTGCAGGAAGAGGAGGCCGCCTAGGCATCAGTGCTGTGCACTCAGCTGCAATGAGCTCGGCACCAGGGCTCCGTGGGGCTCGCGGCGCAGGTGAGCAAAACATGACAGAAACAGATGCCTTCCCTATGAGAAGGGTAAAAACGCAACCGAAACGCAAAAAAAGATTTGTGCAGTGTATGGAGAAGGTGCTGTGGCTGATCAAACGTGTCAAAAGTGGTTTGCAAAACTTCACGCTGGAGACTGCTCACTGAACAATGCTCCATGGCCATGGAGACCAGCTGAAGTTGAGAGAGATCAAATCAAGACATTAACTGAGGACAATCAACATTATACCACGCAGGCGATAGCTGACATACTCAAAATGTCCAAATAAAGCGCTGAATATCATCTACACCAACTTGGTTAATGTTAATCACTTTGACGTTTGGGTTCCACATAAGTGAAAAAAACCTTCTTGACCATATTTCCACATGTGATTCTTTACGTAATGAAAACATTCCATTTTTAAAACAAATTGTGACGGGAGATGAAAAGTGGATACTGTACAATAATGTGGAACAGAAGAGATTGTGGGGCAAGCAAAAGGGACCACCACTAACCACACCAAAGGCCGGTCTTCATCCAAAGAAGGTGATGTTGTGTATATGGTGGGATTGGAAGGGAGTCCTCTATTATGAGCTCCTTCTGGAAAATGAAACGATTCATTCCAACAAGTACTGCTCCCAATTAGACCAACTGAAAGCAGCACTCGACGAAAAGTGTCCGGAATTAGTCAACAGAAAACGCATAATCTTGCATCAGGATAATGCAAGACTGCACGTTTCTTTGATGACCAGGCAAAAACTGTTACAGCTTGGCTGGGAAGTTCTGATTCGTCTGCCGTATTCACCAGACATTGCACCTTCGGATTTCCATTTATTTCGGTCTTTACAAAATTCTCTTAATGGAAAAAATGTCAATTTCCTGGAAGACTGTAAAAGGCACCTGGAACAGTTCTTTGCTCAAAAAGATAAAAAGTTTTGGGAAGATGGAATTGAAGTAGCCTGAAAAATGGCAGAAGGTAATGGAACAAAATGGTGAACACGTTGTTCAATAAAGTTCTTGGTGAAAATGGAAAATGTGTCTTTTTACTTAAATTGCAAAAGAACTTTTTGGCCAACCCAATATTTCAGGACTTTCCTTGCCAGTATGGCTGGGAGGCTTTCCTGGGGCACACCAGTGGTCTGTCTGCCTGGAAGAGGAGGAGGATGCAGCAGACCTCTATCTACTCTATATGTTGACCTTGGGCTTGGAGGAGCTCATTATTTAATATGGCTTAAGTGATTGTTTTTTAAACTTTTCATAAACAGAGAAGTGTTTGATATGGCAGAAACGTACAAAAGGGACCACAAGAGAAGAGGAATTGCTTTAATCTTCAATCATGAGAGGATCTTCTGGCACTTAACCCTGCCACACAAGCAGGGCACCAGCACCGACAGAGACAATCTTAAGCCCAGGTTTTCAGATCTAGGATTTGAAGTGAAATGCTTTGATGATCTTAAAGCAGAAGAACTACTGCTCAGAATCCACAAGGCGTCAACCGCTAGCCACGCAGACGCCGATTACTTTCTGTGTGTTTTCCTGAGTCATGGTGAAGGCAACCACATCTATGCATATGATGCCAAAACTGAAATTCAGACACTGACTGGCTTGTTCAAAGGAGACAAGTGTCAGAGCCTGGTTGGAAGACCCAAGATATTTAACATTCAGGCATGTCGGGGAAACCAGCGCGATGTGCCAGTCATCCCTTTGGATGTAGTGGATCATCAGACAGACAAGCTGGACGTCAACCTAACCAGGTGGATTCAGCCTCAGTTTATACACTTCCTGCTGGAGCAGACTTTGTCATGTGTTACTTTGTGGCAGAAGGTTATTATTTTCATCGGTAAACTGTGACTGGCTCATGATACATTCAAGATTTATGCGAGATGCTGGGAAAATTCAACTCCTCCTTAGAATTCACAGAACTCCTCACGCTGGTGAACAGGCAAGTTTCTCAGTGCCTAGTGGATATCTGCAGAGACCCAAGTGCAGTTGGAAAGAAGCAGGTGCCCTGCTTTGCCTCAATGCTAACTAAAAAGCTGCATTTCTTTCCAAAATCTAAAAGGTGCTATTTTGTTTTATGTATCTGTATTTTTATATAAAGAAGTATCACTAAATACTTAAATTGAAGCAATTTAAATGGTACAGCAATTTTAAATGTTTGAGAGAACTTAAAAACATAGTTCATATTGGACATGGTGAAGGGGTTTTGTATATGTAGAAATGAAATCCTCAGGAAATTCCTATAAATAAAAATCCACAAGCATTTGTAATACTTGACTTTTGTAGTAAATTGCAAGGTTACTCAAAATATCTGACTGATTTAACTTGTATTTTGTGACATTTTATAAAACTTTATAATGTTTTTAAAAGTTTTTGAAAGCTAAAAAAAAAAGAAAGAAAGTCTCAAACCTAGTGGGAAAAAATGAAACATTAAATACAAAGGAACGAAGATAAAAATTTCAGAAGACACCTTGTCAGAAGGCATGCAAGTAAGACAATGAAGGGCAACAGCTTCGACATACTGAAAGAAATAAACTGTCAACACAGAATTCTATACTTAGTGAAAATATCCTTCAGAAATGAAGGAGAAATAACTGCAATAGGCAAACAAAAACTGAAAAAATTCATTACCAAAAGACCTACGCTACAAGAAATACTACATGAGGTTTTATAGTCAGAAGGAATATGATGCCAGACAGAAATCTGGATCTACACAAATGGAAAGTGTTAGAAATGGAACAAATGAATGTCAAATATAATTCTTCTTTTTCTGATATTTAATTGCTATAAAAGGTAACTGAATGTTTAAAGAAAATCAGCAAACTATGGCCTGCAAACCAAATGCAGCCCGCAGTCTGTTTTTGTATGACCTGTGAGCTAAGGATGGTTTTTATATTCTTAAAGTGTTGTTTCAGAAAAAAAAGAATATGCAGCAGAGACCATATGTGGCCTCAGAGCAAAATATTTACTTTCTGGGCCTCTACAAAAAAAAGGTTTGCTGACCCTTGGTCTAAAACAAAAACAGTAACAATATTTTATTTACAGCATATGTAGAAAAAAAATAACAATAACACAAAGAATGGAAGAGAAGGGTTGGAAATATACTGCTGAAAGTTCCTTAGACTACACATGAAATGGTGTAATATTACTTGAAAGTAGACTCTGATTAATTAAAGATATATAGATATAAATAAACACTCTAGGGGAATCACTAAAAATGTTAAAGAAGCATAAATAAGAAGTGGAGATAAAAGGGAATCAAGAAATGCTCAGGTAATAGGGAAAAATGGAACAGAGGGAAAATAACTAGCAAGATGGTAGCTTTTAATTAAGCCATATTAACACCACAGTAAATGTGAATGGTCTAATACACCAGTTAAAAGACAGATATTGTTAGATTGATTTTAAAAGTAAGACCCACACATCCCTGGTGGTGCAGTGGTTGAGAGTCTGCCTGCCGATGCAGGGGACACGGGTTCGTGCCCCAGTCCGGGAAGGTCCCACATGCCACAGAGCGGCTGGGCCTGTGAGCCATGGCCGCTGAGCCTGCGCATCCGGAGCCTGTGCTCTGCAACGGGAGAGGCCACAACAGTGAGAGGCCCGTGTACCGCAAAAAAA
>NW_020174372.1:1381366-1389764 GCF_003031525.2 Neophocaena asiaeorientalis asiaeorientalis | reverse complement strand
CCGTGTACCAAAAAAAAAAAAAAAAAAAAAAAAAAGGTAAGACCCAACTATCTGAGGTTTACAAGGAATGTGCCTTAAATATACAGACACAGACAGGTTAAAATGAAAAGAATAGGAAAAGATATGGCTGCAAACACTAAGCAAAAGAAAGCTGGAATAGCTATATTATTAACACCCAAAGTAGACCCCAGAACAAGGAATATTAACCAGGATAAAGAGGAATATTATATAATGAGCACAGGATCAATTTTCCAAGAGGACATAACAATCCTAAATGTGTATGCACTGTGGAATTAAAAACCTCTGCTAAAATTGGAGTTGGGATGGCCTGTAGGGGGAGCTCTCAGGGCCCACCATGCACTATCTATTACTCCAAATAGGAAGGTATTGCTGCTGCTTCTCTGTGCTGGAAGGCAGTCCAGCCAATCAGACACTGTAGCAGCCCAACCAATGAGAAGCCTCCATACACTGGACGCCCAGTTTCCTGCAACAGGTCTCTTTGGTTATTACAGCTCCTTCCAAGTTTCGCTTTTCCCTATAAAAGTTCCCCTTCCTTGTTTTTGGATTTGCCTATGGTATACCATAGTTCATATATCCTGAATTGCAATTCCTTTGGCTAGTCCAGAAAAAACTTGCTTTCACTGGTAAAATAACTAGCTATTATACTATTAAAGTTGCACTTCAGAACAAATGGTCAAAATACATGAATCAAAAAGTGACAGAACTGAAACAAGAAATTTTAAAATTGACAATTGTAGTTGAAGATTCTAACATGCCTCTCTGTTATTGATAAAACAAGTAGATAGATAATGAACAAGGACACAGGAGACCTGAACAAACGTATCAGGCAACTTCACCTAATATTTCCAGAACATTCTACCCAACAATAGCAGAATACACATTCTTTTCAAGTGCACACTGAACATTCACCAAGATATTCTGGGCCATAAAACAAATGTGAACAAATTTAAAAGAATAAAAACCATGCAAATTATATTATGGGATGGTGCTTCCCTTGTGGCACAGTGGTTAAGAATCTGCCTGCCAATGCAAGGGACACGGGTTCGAGCCCTGGCCTGGGAAGATCCCACATGCCATGGAGCAACTAAGCCAGTGCACACAACTACTAAGCCTGACCTCTAGAGCCTGCAAGCCACAACTACTGAGCCCACGTGCCACAACTACTGAAGCCTGTGCACCCAGAGCCGGTGCTCTGCAACGAGAAGCCACGACAATGAGAAGCTTGCACACCGCAACGAAGAGTAGCCCCGCTCATCACAACCAGAGAAAGCCCACGTACAGACACGAAGACCCAACACAGCCAAAAATAAATAAATAGAAATTATATTATGGGACAATAAGAGAATTAAACTAGAAACTGATAACAAGAAAACTTCTGGAAAATTCCCAAGTATTTGAAAAGTAAATGACATACTTTGAAATAACACATGGGTCAAGAGGAAGTCTCAAGGGAAATTTTAAATATTTTAATTTTAAATAAATAAAAATGAATATGCACATATCAAAATTGTTAAATGCAGGCTAAAGCGGTGGTTAAAGGGAAATGTATAGCACTAAATGCTTATATTAAAACAGAATTAAAATCTCACATAGTAATATAAGCTTACCCCTTAAGAAAATAGGAGCATATTAAACCCAAAGCAAGGTGAAGGAAATAAAAAGGGCATAAATCAATAAAATTGAAAACAGAAAAACAGAAAAAATTAATGAAATCAAAATCTGGATCTGTGAAAGATTAATAAAGTTGCTGAACTTCTAGACAAAGAAAATGACTGAAGACACAAATTACCAATATCAGGAATGAAAGGGGGAACATCACTACAGACCCCAAAGACATTAAATGAATAATAGGAGAACACCACAAACAATTCTATATCCATAAATTTGACAACTTAGGTGAAGAAGACCCATTCCTTGAAAGATATAAACAATTAAAACTTATCAAGAAAAACTGGATAACCTGAATTGTCCTGTATCTATTAAAGAAGTTAAATTTGTAGTTTAAAAACCTTCCATTACAGAAAACTCTAGGCCTAGATGGTTTCACTAATGAATTCTACCAAATACTGAAGGAGGAAAAAATAGCAATCTTACACAGTCTCTTCCAAAAATACATTACAACCAAGTAGGGTTTATCCCAGGAATACAAAGCTGGTTCAACATCTGAAAATCAATCAATGTCATTCACCATAGTAAATATGAATAAATCACATGACCCTGTCAATAGACAGAGAAAAAGTATACAACAAAATTCAAAATCCATTCATAATAAAAACTCTCAGTAAACTAGGGATACAAGTGAAATTCCTTAACCTCATGGGGCACCTATAAAAATTCTCAGCTAACATACTTCATAGTGAAAAATTACTTCTCCCCTATTATGGGAAACAAGGCAAGGATGTTCTCTCTCACCACTCCTTTTAAACATTGTACTACTAGACTTAGCCAGTAGAATAAGGCAAGTAAAAGAAATAAAAGGCGTCCAGATTGGAAGGGAAAAAATAAAACTGTCATTATTCACAGATAACATGACTGTCTGTGTAGAAAATCCCCAAAAATCTATAAATAAACCTCCTAGAATAAGTGACTTCAGAGAGGTAACAGAATACAATATCAAAATACAAAAATCAATTGTATTTCTTTATATTAGCAACAAGAGGAACCCCCAAATGAAATACTAAAGTATAAATCTAACAAAACATGTGGAAGATCTATATCCTGAAAAGTACCAAATGCTGATAAAAAAATAAAAACAGCAATAATAAACAAAGTGATAAACAATATTGTGTTAATGGACTGGAATACTCAATATTGTAAAGGTATCAATTCTTCCTAAATGAACCTATAGATTCAATGCAAGCCCATTCAAAATCCCAGCAGGACTTTTTGCAGATATTGACAAGCTGACTCTACAACCTATATGAAAAGGCCAAGGAACTAGGAGAGCCATAACAATTTTGAAAAGAAATAAACTTGGAGGATTTATACTACCTATTTTCAAAATTTATTATAAAGTCACAGCATCAAGCCAGTGTAGTGTTGGCACAAAGTAGGCTTACAGATCAATGTAATAAAATTGAGAATCCAGAAAAAAATCCTTACAATTATGGCCAACTGATTATCTACAAAAATGTCCATATAATTCTAGGGAAAGCATAGTCTTTTCAACAAATGGTGCCGGAAAAACTGGAATTCCACATGCAAAAAAAAAAAAAATTCTTGACTCATAGTTTACACCTTATATAAAACTTAACCCAAAATGGATCATAAACCTAAGTGTAAAACATAGAACTATGAAACTTCTAGAAGAAAATGTAGAAAAGTTTCAAGACTTGTAGTTTGGCAAAGAATCTTAGATACAACAACAAAAGCCTAATCCATAGAAAAATTGATACATTGGTTTACTAAAGCTAAAAAACTTTTGCCCTGAGAAAGACACTGCTATGGGAATAAAAAGATAAGGCACAGACTGAGAGAATTTATTTGAAAATCACATTTCTGACACAGGACATATATCCAGATTATGTAAAGAACTCTCAAAACTCAACAATAACAAAACAAGCCAATAAAAATAGGTAATCAAAATTACCTCTGCATAACACTTGTATGCTGTAAATTTTAATCTGAATTTGTATATTTTCCCAGCCAGTTATAAGTCCAAACTTAAATTCTCACCAATTTTTATTTATACCATATTATTTGACCCTGGAATTAGGCTTTTGGTCTCTGTTAACATTTAATGCACTTCATACTGACCTAAAAAATACTATTAAATTTCTTTGAACTCAGGAGATAATTTTCATATACATCTTTAGTATAGAGACTATTTTTGCCTATCAAATAAAATTGATTCTTTACACACAGACCCAAAAAAGTTATAACTTTCTGAGGCATCAAAAATTTATTTTGTCACTTTTTTTTTTTTCCGGTACGCGGGCCTCTCACTGTTGTGGCCTCTCCCGTTGCGGAGCACAGGCTCTGGATGTGCAGGTTCAGCGGCCATGGCTCACGGGCCCAGCCGCTCCACGGCATGTGGGATCTTCCTGGACCAGGGCACGAACCCGTGTCCCCTGCATCGGCAGGAGGACTCTCAACCACTGTGCCACCAGGGAAGCCCTATTTTGTCACCTTTTAAATAATGAAATGGATCACCACATGAATCACCACATGAATCACCACATTTTTTATCACCATACTTCCTTCTTCCCCTGCTACCAAACCTAAACAATTCTGGAAAACAATGATGAAAGAAATGAACTTTATTTTCCCTTTGCTTGTATTTCTTCATTTATTTCTCATCACTTGGTACTATGTTTTATAACTCATTGTAAATCATGTCTGGGAACTATGCGAAGTATAACAAAGAGATTCTGCAAGAAAGAAATCCTTTAAGATCAAGTTATTCAATATGTAATCCCGTTCCTCCAAATGAACGTCTTTTTTTTGCCCAATACCATACCAATTCTGGCCATATTTCTCTGCTGGAAAACAGAGAGAGACTAAACTTTGATGATTTGTAGTACTATATCCAGCTTGTTTCAAACTACTGCAGTCTTCACTTAACCTATAAGAAAAAGAAGGAGAGGATTCAAATCAATAAAATTAGAGATGAAAAAGGAGAAGTTACAGTAGACACGGCAGAAAGCATTGTAAGAGACTACTACAAGCAACTCTATGCCAATAAAATGGACAACCTGGAAGAAATGGACAAATTCTTAGAAAAGCACAACCTTCTGAGACTGAACCAGGAAGAAATGGAAAATATGAACAGACCAATCACAAGTAATGAAATTGAAACTGTGATTAAAAATCTTCCAACAAACAAAAGTCCAGGACCAGATGGCTTCACAGGTGAATTCTATAAAACATTTAGGGAAGAGCTAAAACCCATCCTTCTCAAACTCTTCCTATATTTCTCTGCTGGAAAACAGAGAGAGACTAAACTTTGATGATTTGTAGTACTATATCCAGCTTGTTTCAAACTACTGCAGTCTTCACTTAACCTACCTTATTTTTCATTATAGTACTTCTCATCACCTGACATAGGAGACAAAACAAATATGTCTCCTTCCAGGAAAGTGTAAGCTCAGAGAACAGACTTTGTCTTTCTTATATACTCTTTTTATTCCCAGAGCAGTGTCTGCACCCAGCAGGTGTTCAATAAATATTTGTGAATGAATGACTGTCCAATGCATCTCTCTACCTCATTCCCTCACACTCTGCCAGTGATCCTGGGCAGCCCTCGGCAGGACTGCTGATGGAAACAACAAAATATGCTGCCCTACACTCCCTCCTTTCTTCCAGGATTAGTGACTAGATCTTTCTGCCAATTTCTGTGCTAAGTAGATACTGAGGACAGTGGATCATAAGAAGTAGCATCCTGCTTGCCAATCTAACTCCAAATGCCCACCAATGTCCACCATGTCAAATGGAAACAAAAAGCAGCTCTCACCTCATACTTCAAATGAAAACAGGCTAAATGCTTTAAAAGCAGCAGACAGTCGAAAACCACATTCACAGAAAGACAGACAAAATGAAAAAGCAGAGGAATATGTACCAGATGAAGGAACAAGATAAAACCCCAGAAAAACAACTAAATGAAGTGGAGATAGGCAACCTTCCAGAAAAAGAATTCATAATAATGATAGTGAAGGTGATCCAGGACCTTGGAAAAAGAATGGAGGCAAAGACTGAGAAGATGCAAGAAATGTTTAACAAAACATAAAAGAATTAAAGAACAAACACCTAGAAAAATTAAAGAACAAACGAACAGAGATGAACAATACAATAACTAAAATGAAAAAACACTAGAAGGAATCAACAGCAGAATAATGGAGGCAGAAGAACAGATAAGTGACCTGGAAGACAGAATGATGGAATTCACTGCTGCAGAATACTCTAGCCATGGCAATCAGAGAAGAAAAAGAAATAAAAGGAATATATATTGGAAAAGAAGCAGTAAAACTGTTACCGTTTGCACATGACATGACACCATACATAGCTAATCCTAAAGAAGCCACCAGAAAACTACTAGAGCTAATCAATGAATCTGGTAGGTTCAGGATACAAAATAATGCACATTCTCTTGCATTCCTACATACTAACAACAAAAGATCAGAAAGAAAAATTAAGGAAACATTAAGAATGAAAAGAAATGAAGACAGCCTAAGAGACCTCTGGGACAACATTAAACGCAACAACATTTGTATTATAGAGGACCCAGAAGAAGAAAAGAGAGAGAAAGGACCCGAGAAAATATTTAAAGAGATTATAGCCAAAAACTTCCCTAACATGGGAAAGGAAATAGCCACCCAAGTCCAGGAACCACAGAGAGTCCCACACAGGCTAAACCCAAGGAGAAACATGCAGAGACACATAGTAATCAAACTGACAAAAATCAAAGACAAAGAAAAATTATTAAAAGCAATAAGGGATAAATGACAAATAACACACAAGGGAACTCCCATAAGGTTAACAGCTGATTTATTAGCAGAAACTCTACAATCCAGAAGGAAGTGGCATGATATATATGAAGTGATGAAAGGGAAGAAACTACAACCAAGATTACTCTACACAGCAAGGATCTCATTCAGATTCAATGGAGAAATCAAAAGCTTTACAGACAAGCAAAAGCTAAGAGAATTCAGCACCACCAAACCAGCTCTACAACAAATGCTAAAGGAACTTCTCTAAATGGGAAACACAAGAGAAGAAAAGGACCTACAAAAACAAACCCAAAACAATTAAGAAGATGGTAATAGGAACATACATATCGATAATTACTTTAAATGTGAATGGATTAAATGCTCCAACCAAAAGACACAGGCTCGCTGAATGGATAAAAAATAAGACCCATATATATGCTGTCCACAAGAGACCCAATTCAGACCTAGGGACATAGACTGAAAGTGAGGGGATGGAAAAAGATATTCCTTGCAAATGGAAATCAAAAGAAACCTGGAGTAGCAATACTCATAACAGAAAAATAGACCTTTAAATAAAGAATGTTACAAGGGACAAGGAAGGACACTACACAAAGATAAAGGGATCAATGCAAAAAGAAGATATAAAAATTATAAATATGTATGCACCCAACATAGGAGCACCTCAATACATGAGGCAAATATTAACAGCTCTAAAAGAGGAAATCGACAGTAACACAATAATAGTGGGGGACTTTAACACCTCACTTACACCAATGGACTATCAGGAGAACTGTTTCCTAGTCCAGGATCTACCACTAACTGCATCTTCTCCAAGTCCCAGCCTGTTAGCTTGAAGACAGGTAAGGATGCCGAAACAAAGACATGATTTAGAGCAAATGTTCTCAGTAAGGGGCAGGGGAGAAGGTGAAGGGGGCACTGGGGAGTGGGAGGCACGGCAGAACCAGCTGTGAGGCTTCTTCAAACTGCACATGGCCCCTCCCTAAACTCTTCCACCCTAATCCCCGCACAGTTACCTCCACAGAGTGAGCCACTGTTGCTGTTACCTGAGGAAATCGACAGTAACACAATAATAGTGGGGGACTTTAACACCTCACTTACACCAATGGACAAATCATTCAGTCAAAAAATTAATAAGGAAACACAAGCTTTAAATGACACAATGGGCCAGATACATTTAATTGATATTTATAGGACATTCCATCCGAAAACATCAGATTACATTTTCTTCTCAAATGCACATGGAATATCCTGCAGGATAGAACATATCTTGGGTCACAAATCAAGCCTCAGTAAACTTAAGAAAATTGAAATTATATCAAGTCAGTGAATAGCCAAAGCAATCTTGAGGGGAAAATACGGAGCTGGAGGAATCAGACTCCCTGACTTCAGACTATACTACAATCTACAGTAATCAAGACAATATGGTACTGGCCCAAAAACAGAAATATAGATCAATGGAACAGGATAGAAAGCTCAGAGATACACCCATGCATCTATGGTCAATTAATCTATGACAAACAAGGCAAGACTATACAATGGACTTATCCTGCAGGATAGAACATATCTTGGGTCACAAATCAAGCCTCAGTAAACTTAAGAAAATTGAAATTATATCAAGCATCTTTTCTGACCACAGTGCTATGAAATTAGAAATAAATGACAGGGGGAAAAACGTAAAAAACACAAACAAATGGAGGCTAAACAAAATGTTACTAAATACCAAGATTTCACTGAAGAAATCAGAGAGGAAATAAAAAATTACCTAGAGACAAATGACTACAAAACACGATGATCCAAAACCTATGGGATGCAACAAAAGCAGTTCTAAGAGGGAGTTTATAGCAATATAATCCTACCTCAAGAAACAAGAAAACTCTCAAATAAACAACCTAACTTTACACCTAAAGGAACTAGAGAAAGAAGAACAAACA
>NW_020174372.1:1299359-1380335 GCF_003031525.2 Neophocaena asiaeorientalis asiaeorientalis | reverse complement strand
CCTTAAAAAACTAAAAATAGATTTACCGTATGATCCAGCAATCCCACTACTGCACATATACCCAAAGAAAACCATAATTCAAAAAGACACATGCACCCCAATGTTCATTGCTGCACTATTTACAATAGCCAGGTCACGGGAGCAACCTAAATGCCATCAGCAGACAAATGGTTAAAGAAGATGTGGTACGCTGGAATATTACTCAGCCATGAAACGGAATGAAATTGGGTCATTTGTACAGACGTGGCTGGACGCAGAGACTGTCATACAGAGTGAAGTCAGAAAGAGAAAAACAAATATCACATATATCATGCATATATGTGGAATCTAGAAAAATGGTACAGATGAACCAGTTTGCAAGGCAGAAATCGAGACACAGATGTAGAGAACAAATGTATAGACACCAAGGGGGGGAAGCGAGGGTGGATGGGTGGGATGAATTGGGAGATTGGGATCGACATATATACACTAATATGTATAAAATATATAGCTAATAAGAACCTGCTGTACAAAAAATAAATAAATAAAATTTTTTTAAAATGCTGTTTATGGGCTTCCCTGGTGGCGCAGTGGTTGAGAGTCCGCTGCCGATGCACAGGTCCTAGTCCAGGATCTACCACTAACTGCATCTTCTCCAAGTCCCAGCCTGTTAGCTTGAAGACAGGTAAGGATGCCGAAACAAAGACATGATTTAGAGCAAATGTTCTCAATAAGGGGCAGGGGAGAAGGTGAAGGGGGCACTGGGGAGTGGGAGGCACGGCAGAACCAGCTGTGAGGCTTCTTCAAACTGCTCACGGCCCCTCCCTAAACTCCTCCACCCTAATCCCCCGCACAGTAACCCCCATAGAGTGAGCCACTGTTGCTGCTACTATGGGAGTGTGACAGACCCAGAAAAACTTTCCCAGGTTTTGAATGTAAGCTCTTTGAGGAATGGGACTGAGATTTAGGCTTCTTAGTGATATCCAGAGGGCATCTAACACAGGGTTTTCCTGTCTCTACTGCGCCTCCAACCTCAGCTCCTTCCCTCCCCTCAGCCACACCCTACCCTTTCCCTACCATCCTGAGCTTCTCCTGCTTCCTGTAAGGCCATGTCTTTCATCATCTGTCACCACCTGCAGGAGACACGGGTGACTGGCTACCTAACAGCCCGACAGGCAAGCCAGTCTCGCTTTCTGCCTTGCTAACAGAATTCCGATTTTCAGATAGGGGCACCAACGTGCTCAGGGAAGGTGACCCCTCCCCCAGCTCCAGAACATGGCTGGGCCACGACAATCACAGCCACCCTCTCCTCCTTTGCCAGTGACTGGCTCAGCACGGGCGTATGACCATTCTGGCCAGTGGCACAGGGAACCTCTGGGCAATTCTGACCTTTGTTATCTAGAGAATCACTGAGAAGCAAGCCGTCTCCCTCCCTTTTTGCTCTACATGTTATCACGTGAAGGCATGATGGAGCTCCAGTCACCCTGTGGCAGGGCAGGGAAAACCCAGAGAATCTTCAAGAAGCCAACCCAGAACTGTGGCCACTTTGAACCACCTACCTCTAGACTTCTTAAGCAAGACAGTAAAGTAACCTAACTAGTGTTACTTACAACAGAAAGTACCCTACCACACCACACCGCTTGGCCTGGGAAGTCCCTGCAACTTTTCCTCCTACTATCTCCAATTTAGAGCTCAAGTACAGTTTCCTTGGGAAGTCTTTGCTTGTCCCCAGACGGTTACACGGTCCCAGACTCTGTTCTCTGCACATCTGCCTCTCCAACTAGACCGTGAGCTTCTCAAAAGCAAACATGTTCACCCTTGGCAGAGGCCCTGGTGTATGCTGGGCATTTATTAAATGCTGAATGAATGAATCAACCAACAAGCAAACAACAAAACAAGGAATCAAAGGAGGAACATGCAGGATGCCTTCCTTGCCTGGTATAAGACTTGACAATTGACAGATGGAACATGGCACCCAGGCAGTCTACACTCTACTAAAGACTTCCTTTAGGCGGTGCTGAGCAAAGGCAGAGACGGCGCAATGAACAGGTCCTATTTTATCTGCCCAGAAGTCAGACCTCTCATTGGGAACTGTCCCTGCCCAATCCCCAGCACCTGGGGTGGGACTGACTATCACAGTGGCACCTGGGCAAAGTACCCACTGCTATGGTGGAAACCCACTCCCTGTCCACTGAGATGGCTTGGCCCCGCTTTGGTCTAGTGTATCAATAACGTTTGCTATAAGGATGGAGGTGATGGAAGAAAAGAGAGACATCCTCCTATCCCCCCTCTCTCTAAAGGAACAGATAAGCCTGAGATGCCGTGCTTTTTATCACTCCATACTAAGAACAGTCAACACAGAGGGAAAAAGAGAGAACAAGCCCGGCAAACCTATGTGAGCCCCTGGATCAAGCTATGCCTAAAGCTAAAACCCTCAGCCTTTTCATTTATATGACCCAATCAATTTCTATACTGCATAAAGCAATTTTCAAGTGACCAAACCCAACCCGAAGAAAATAATTCTGACAAATACAGTCAGTAATGATGAAAGCAAGCCAATAACATCCCTTCTATATTCAGGACCTGTGCACTGTCCCCTCTCAAACCGGGCTTCTAGAATGGTGTCAGGAAGTAAAACTGCCTGGAGGAGGCCTAGCCATGAACAAGTTAGAATGGAAAAAATGCCACCCCCCAAACCACACACCACCACCTTCCCTCCTAAAGGAGGGTACTCTGAGCCTCCTGGATCTCCCTTCTGTTCAGGAAGGAGTGGGGACCTCTGGAAGGCATGAAGTGTTACATTAATACAAAGGGAACTTTCATCAAGCAACGTGCTATGGGCTTTATGAACATCGTATAACTTCAGGCCGTTGTAATGATTATAATAACCTTTTTACCTTTGAGCAAACTGAGAATCAGCGAAGTTAAGCAACTTCCTCAAGGTCACACAGCTAGTAACTAGAATTTAAATTCTAGACTTCTTCCACTTTATCACACCGATGGCCAGGGCCTGGGAGATGCAGCGCACCCTCCGCCTCCACCCCAACCCCCAACAGCGCCCCAGGACACACAGACCTGGAATGGAGCCTTTCAAGCGCAGGCCCCTGGAGTCAGAGCAGCCCTGCATTGCCAGGGCCCGGCCTGTTTCCACACAGCCTGGCCCGCTGGGGAAGTGGATCGCAGAGCGTGGGAGTCGAGCCCCGCTGAGCAGGAAGAGGGGAGGCCAGCCCCTTTCGTTGTGGGCTGTAGAAACCGAGAACCGAGACCCTCTGGGTGAAAATGATGGGGCCAGGGGCAAGTTAGTTCAGAACTGGAAGAGCTCAGAAAGGCCTTTTCCGACCATTCCACCCTCCCCCATCCCCACTTCACACACCCCTCACATGATTCTCCTCCTTTTTAAAATAATGGCTTTAAACTATAAATAAGGTCATTTCAGATAGTGATGTCCTCCCCACTTCTAGACTGTAAGCCCCAGGCGGGGCAGGAACCTCTCCTGTCCATGTTCAATCGCCAGAGGTGAACAAAGCCAGGACAGTTAATACCTGATGAACAAATCAGGTGTGACCTAGTCCTTTGAGTCCAGCCTCCTGCTGGACCCCCCAGGCCAGAGTCTGCTCCAGCAAAACTTTGTCAAAGAGCCTAGAGTCAGGGTGCCTGGCTTCCAGGCCACCCCTCCTCTCTGTACTGCTTACTTCCCCTCCGAATGGCAGGCAAGAAGCTGGCTTGTAGGAGGTCTACTCATCCAGGGCACCTTTGGAAGCTGTGTAGCAAATCTTTAACTTCTTAAGATGTCACAGGCAGAGGAACTCAGATGTATAATGCTGTCCTGCCAGCCTTGCATTGCACAGACAGAGAGCCCAGACTTTGAGTGACGGACCCAACATCCCACAGCTGATAGCAGAGCTGAGTCTGGGGCCCTGGAGGGCTGCTGGGACCTACGGCTGGGAAGTTTTCAACTTCTGCAGAAATGGGGCTTGGGTTTGGTCTGCGTTCTCTAGTCCATGGCCTTTCCAGGCCTCTCAGAGGTCAGGTGTGACCTGAGCCATTAGCATTTACTGAGGCCCTGACCCTTTCAAAAACAAAGATGTGTCAGAATAGGATAGGAAGAATGTGGTATATTTTTTAAAGTGTTCCATTGAACAAATGAATGGTCTTAACACACACACACACACACACACACACACATAGATGATGTGTGATGCTGCTACTTACATGTTAATTTCAAGACTCATTAAAGAAATCCATTCCAAGCCCAGTACAGGAAACCCTGTACAACTTTAAAGTTGCATGGAGACCATTCCTTCCTGGAACCATTTCAGTACACTCCAGTGACTGCACATTGAACCTCAGAAGCCACAACTGGAGGCTGTCTGTTAAGGTGAAGGCACGGCCAAGTGGCCTGCCCACCCCTCCCCCCAACAATAGGCTTAACACTCTCAAGGCCTGGACCCCATTCCCCTTCATCAGTGAGTCCTGCACAGATGGGTGTTTAAGATGTGGTGTTGCCTGGCTGACCACGTCACACTGGGCAAGGCCAACCTGGAAAAAAATCACAGAGGTTGCCCCACCTAGGTGTGCCCTCCTCCAGCTGCACTCCGTCTATGGTGGTGTGGAGGCTGGTGTCCCGGGGTGGAGCTGTGAAGAAGCCTGCCCTTGGGACAGCTTCTTGCACCAGCAGGTGAGGCTGAGCTCAGGAGCCCCTCTGGGTCTCACCCACGTGGGACCATTGGTTGTTCAACGGTGTTCACTCCCACTCAGCCCTTCTTGTGTGTTGGTTTCAGTCTCTCTCTCTCTCTCTCTCTCTCTCTCTCTCCTATAGGGGGAGGAGAGCTTGTCCCAGGAAGCACTTCAGGGAGTGGGGAAGTAGGACAGGGAAGGGAGCAAACCCCTTAGGAGAACACAAATGAGCAGATTACCTATGGACAACTGAGACTTAATCCCCCTGGGGCCTTGTGAGAAACTGTGTGAGAAACCTCAGCAACATCTCCTTGAGGGGTGAGGAAGCTGAGGCATTTATCCACCGATCCCTGGTACAGACATGCAGCCCTGCTGGGCTGCCCTGTGCATTGACTGAACAACTTGTGCTCCTTTCAGAGAGAGCTGCCTGGTGCTTCGTTGTGCGGGAATTGTCTGCATGTGACCTCTGGGCGTAGAACAGCATTTCATTACTTTTAACATTAAATGTCATGGTTTCTCCCTCCATCTATCACAAATAGTTTAATTCTTCTCTCCCTCCTGCTTCCCCTCCCAGGATTTCTCCAAGAACTTCAACAGTGTTCACTCTGCCCAGGAATCTAGAACGAATTTGATCATCTCCTCTTGACAGAAATCCAGGCAACCTCAGTCCACAAACAGTCCTCTTATTTTGGGAGTAGTTGTCACCGCCTTTATGCTATTGAATCACTGACGATCAGGCCACCCGGCGCCATGCCAGCCATTGCTGGAAGCTCCACAGTGATGTGTCGATGGGCACAGCACTGAAGTCCCATAACCTGGGCCTGGGGTGATATGTGTCCACTAGAGAAGGGAGTTTTGGTGATCTAGGTCCTGGGTTAGAGATGAGAAGTCTTCAGTTGTTTTGCTCATTTAATGTCATTCTGAGCTTCCCCAGAACTGGGTTCCTAAAGTTACCAGCTCTTCTGGGTTTTAAGTACACACATTCCCCCAGGCATTCCTATGGTGCCACAGCAGGTAGATGGGTCTGAGGAGTTTCCAGTCTTGGCTACACACTACAGCTAGAATGAGTCGTCCTCCCCCCACCTCCATATTTCAGCCCTTGAGGTCAGAGGTGACCCTTTTTTTTTCAGTCCCAAGGCTGGACATTCTTTTCCTGCCCCAGCGTGAATGACATGATTGTAAAGCTAAGCCTCCATCTTCTCACAGGGCTCTACATCTCCAAGAGATGCACCGAAGAAGAGGTAGGACTTAAGTAAACTCCTACCCAACACTAACTCTTTCTGACCCTTCTGCATGGAACACTTTCCGTTTACTCAGTCAAGTTCCAAGACTATGAGAGAGCCAAGGAGTTAAGGGTGAGGGTGAGGATGTGGTAGTAAATAAGGATAGAGACGTATGAATTGAGATAACCCCTCTGGAGATTAAATAAAGAGAAAGTTGGAAAGAAAGCCGCAAAGACAGAAGAAAAGGCAGAGACACAGAAGAAAAGAACAAAAAGAGGAAGTACACGTCCTTTTGTAAATATTTACTGTAATGAGAAAAACAGGGTTTGTATTCACAAAGGAAATACATGAATCAGTGCAAAGTACTGTGGCTGCAGACAGCCATGCAGGGAAGTGCTCAGTGATCATAGGTACGTCGTGGGCCACAGGAAGTGTATTACCATTGCTACTGTTGAGAAATCTAGCTTATCATTTTTGGAGGCAAAATCTAGATTTTGTCCTTTAAGATTTCTGCTACTGCAATGACTGTATATTGAATATACTGCCAATTCACCATATTTTTTTCTTTTTAAAGTGTATGTTTGTATACCAATTTCCTCTTCCTTGAACTGAGATACAGTTTATCCACTCCTGTTTTCCACTGAAGTAACTGGAAAAGGTGATAGTACATGCAGCCATACGAAGTAGCAGACAAGAGAAGAGGATTGAACCAGAAACTTCCAATGGTGCAGCTAGTGCCAACTGTGATATCCCTGTTTTATTTGTCGCCCTAGAGTGAATTGTTACAACATGCCAAGAAATGCTATGCTCAGTTTAGTGTTGGTAGAGGCTGTTATGAACTGAATGTTCCTCTTGCCCCCCCCATTCATATGTTGAGATATCAACCCCCAATGTGATGGTATTAGAAGGTGGGGACTTTGGGAGGTGATTAGATCATGAGGGTGGAGTCCTCATGAAAGGAATTAGTGCGCTTATAAAAGGGACTCCAGAGAACTCTCTTGCTCTCATTCTGCCATGTAAGGATACAGCGAGAAGTTGGCAGCCTGTAAGCCAGAAGAGGGCCATCACCATACTGGCACCCTGATCTCAGATTTCCAGGCTTCAGAACTGTGAGAAATAAATTTCTGTTGTTCATACACTGCCCAGCCTCTTGCATTTTGTTTTATATAGTAGCCCGAACTAACTCAGACAGAGACCAACTATCAAATGTCTCAATATTTCTATGAATGCTGCAGGATCTTCTACAACCATTTGGTCTAGTCAACTCCTTGGCACATTTTGGCAAGCCAGTAAATTCTCTTCATTTTCTTTGTCCTAGAAGCATTAAGACTCTCTTTTTCAGGGCACTGCTATTCAAAACTTAGTTTTAAGAGTGGGTCTGATAATTTTTCTTACTCATGTCATTATTTTAACTCTTACTTTTCATGAGAAACAGATGGAGAAAATAAACTATTATTCTGTCTTAGATCCTGGATTCAAGAGGTTACAGCTTTTATTTCCTTACCAGACTACATTAGTTGTTCTCTTTTGACTGTCTATATCCATTCACTCAACAAATCTTTCTTGAGTACCTACTATACGTCAGACACTGAGGGTGTAACAACTCAACCAACACTGAGGGTGTTGGTCTTTGTAACAACAGGTCCCACTCTAAGAGCAGCAGGAAAGACCAAAAAAGAATACAGATACCAAAATACAAATTTCCAAAAAGTCAGAGTACATGGAAGGGGCACCTATCTTATTATAAATGTGACTGGCTTCACCTTTAGAGGGTCCTTTTCAACGAATGTGTAATGAAGATGTTTTAAAATTTGAAACCATGCTGTAGTTTGCTTGTTTAGCTTGCAAGCATGAAGGAGTCTGGGCTGCTTGCTTAAGGAGCTATGCTGGACCACTTGAGTTCAAGTTCTAACATATACGCTCCTCTTTAATATTACTTCATCTGGCCTATAACATGAAGATAACAGAAAGTTTCTTCAGACTACACTTATAAACTACATTTGAGTGTGATAATCTCATTTCAAAAGGGCCTCTGGGTACATGTTGCTGCTTTGTTCCTGAACAAACTCAGATGTATGCCAATTGACTAAAATACTTCTATGACTAATTTCTCCTTTAAATTGAAAACAAAATCTCCATCTGTACCTTTATTAAATTTATTATGTTGACTTGGTTCAGGGATAGTTGAGGAACTTCAAAGCTAGATATATGACATGCATTTAAAAAAAAAAATCTTTGGGCAGATTTGATATTGCCATTGAGGTAGAGTTCATCATCAGCTTGCCCAAGCCTGTGTCAGAGACCTTCAGAAGAATTGCTCATAGTTTTCACAAATCATTTTGCTGCCAGAATGCTTTTGAGCTGGAAGGAGCTAAATATTCAGGTCCACAGCTTTAGAAGTAAGTTCTCACCCTCTAAGAGACCTTCAAAACTTGTTCTACCACCCCTGTTTCATCCCTGTTTATTTCTGATCCTTCCAAAAGTCTCACTCTCTTTCCCAAGTATCTGTCATCACCTGGACTTTTTTCTACATACTGCTTGATACATCTCCTAATTTCTCTCTTCTCTCCAAAGTCCTTCCTCTGTACCTAGTTTACCTTTGGGTTTGTAAAATTTCTCACCTTCCCAAGCCCTATTATCAATCTTATACCCTAGCGTCTTAATCCCTGAATCTCCTTAACCATAAACTCCTCTCATATTCATATCCTAAATGTTTGCTGTTTTTTTTTTTTTACTAGAAACTGTACCAAATTAAAATTCTCAGTTTTAAACATCCCATCCTTTGATCACACCCAACTCTACACAGGCTCACTGATGCTTCTACCCTCACTGCCACAGATCTTCAAACTCATCATGACCTTCACTTAAGTGATCCCAACACTTTCTCACAAGTTCCTTTGTGTCTTTACTTTGCTCTCTATCCATCTTTTCGTTCATCACTATACTGCATAACAAGTGCACTCAAATCTGTGCCCTCTCTCTACCTCTGTCACAC
This sequence comes from Neophocaena asiaeorientalis asiaeorientalis, assembly GCF_003031525.2. Taxonomy (NCBI): domain Eukaryota; kingdom Metazoa; phylum Chordata; class Mammalia; order Artiodactyla; family Phocoenidae; genus Neophocaena; species Neophocaena asiaeorientalis. The sequence goes on along the minus strand of NW_020174372.1, from coordinate 1,371,461 downwards.
CTGTCTGCAAAACTTCCTATTATCTTCATCCATGTCATCTCATCTTGGGAGAAAATCACAAAAATAGCCTTCATATAACAAACCCTGCTCATTTCCCTAATAAAGAAACTTTACTACTTTTGAAGATAACAGCTTACTACCATCTTCTATCTCCTTAAGCCTCTCTTACTTTCCAGTTGACAACATGCTTCATATTTCACTGAGAAATCAAAAGCTGTTGAACGGAGTTCTGAAATCTCCTCACGATAGAATCTAAAAGTTGATCTTCATCTGAACCTGTCTTCTTCCTCCCCTTCATTGTGGATTTGTTAACAGTAAATCTCTCATCTTTTTCACTAGATCCCGTTTCCCTTCTCTTCTGCACCTTCCATCTCTCTTTCTATACTATAAAATTTTTGAAAAATCTAGAACTAAAAAATACAATAACGGAAATGAAAAATTCACTGGGTGGTTTTAATAGCAGATTGAAGATGGTAGAATAGAGAGTCAGTGAACTTGAAGATCAATAAAAAAATATCCAATCTGGAGAACATAGAGAAAAAAGATTGAGGAGGGGTGAACATAGCCTTGGGGGCCTATCAGATGGTCTTGTATACGTGTAATTGGAGTCTAAGAAAAAGAAGAGTATGTGGCAGACAAATATTTGAAGAAATACTGGCCTAACTTTCCCAAACTGATTTAAAAAAATCAACTTAGATATTCAAGAAACTCAGTGATCCCCAACAGTATAAACACAAAAACACCACACCTAGGCACATCATGGTCAAACTGCTGAAATCCAAAGATAAAAGAAAAATCCTGAAAGCAGCCAGAGAAAGATGCCACATTACAGAGGAGAATGATGCTACAAATGATGGCTGGACTTCCTATCAAAAACAATGGAAACCAAAAGACAATGACAAAAAACAAGGCAACGAAGACCAAATGACGCCTTGAAAGTGAGAGAAAAAGCAAATGTCTCTGTGCTGTATTTTCTATATACTGAATTTTTTTAAAAAATGAGGGTGGAATAAAGACATTTTCAGATAAATGAAGGGTAACAATATTTAGCCAGCAGAATTGTATTGTAAGAGAAACTAAATGCTTCAGGTTGGAGAGAAATGAAACCATGAGGAAATTTGAATCTATAGGAAGGGAATGAGAACTACAAAACATGGTAAATGTGTAAATATAAATGAATATGGTTTTTCCCTTCTAAGGACATCTGACTCTTTAAAACAAAAATGATAACATTTTAAGGTGGAGTTTATGATGAATGTAGAAGTAAAAGATGGGACAACAATGGCACAAAAGAATAGAGGGCAGGGGCTTCCCTGGTGGCGCGGTGGTTGAGAGTCCGCTTGCCGATGCAGGGGACGTGGGTTTGTGCCCCGGTCCGGGAAGATCCTACGTGCCGCGGAGCGGCTGGGCCCGTGAGCCATGGCCGCTAGGCCTGCGTGTCCCGAGACTGTGCTCCGCAACGGGAGAGGCCACATTTTGAAAAAAAAAAAAAAAAAAAAAAAAAAATGAATAGGGGGCAGGCAAAACAAAAGTGTAGCATTACGAAGTTTTACATTTGTGAGTGGGAAGTAGGAAGTGTGAAGTAGGAAATACAAGGAAAAATTGAAGTGTGAGAGATGAAATGTGAAATGATACAATAGTAATTCTAATGAAAAGTGAAGATTGACAAGCCATGTTGTAAGCTCTCTCCTAGATGGTTGGATCTGTTTCCAAAGCTTTGAAAGTCATCTCTATGTTGGTACATCCCAGATTTCTAACTCTACTTCAGATCTCTCCTGTAGAATCTAAAATCATATTTCCAGTTGTGTATTTGACCTAGTATATGGCTCAATGGCATTTCAAACATCAACAAACCAAAATGGAATTCTTTTTTTTTTTTTTAATACTTCTTTCTTTCGGCTGCGCCAGGTCTTAGCTGTGGCACACGGGATCTCTGTTGCGGCATGCGGGATCTTTTACTTGCAGCATGTGGGCTTCTTAGTTTTGGCATGCATGCAGGATCTAGCTCTCCAACCAGGGATCGAACCCAGGCCCCCTGCATTGGGAGCGCGGAGTCTTACCCACTGGGCCACAAGGGAAGTCCCAGAGATGGAATTCTTGATTTACTCCCTTTCCTCCAATCCACTCCTCCCTTCTTCAGTCTTTTCTATCTCAGTAAACGATACCACCATCCATCCAGCTCAAACCAGGAAGGTGGGGTCATTGTGGTTTCCTCACATCAGTAAGCCTTGTTTCTACTTCTAAAATATATTTCCACCACCACACCAATCTAGTGCAACCCACATCTAAGCTTCTCCCTAGTCACCCCACTTCTGGTCAAGCACTCATAGTGCGAATGATCTTTTAAAACTGTCAACAGAGGCTTAACACACCTTTGCTTAAATCACTGACTCCCCGTGACCTCAGGAATAAAATCCATGCTTCTACCACAGCCCGAATGGCCCCTGCTTCCCTCTCCTCTTACTTACTGCACTCCAGCCCCTCTGCCCTGCTTCTGTTTCTCACTCCTATAGGGCTGGGGCCAATGTGAGGTGAATAACTCACAAAACATAAAAAATTTTAAGATAGGATCATTACCAGTGTTATGCCCAGCTATACTGGAGCTTGAGGCAAAAAGAAAAGTCAATGATACTGAACATGCCTTTATTTAAAAGACTGATATTTTGTTCATCACAGATGGGTCTTTGCATTAATTTTGATTTTGAAAATATTGCATTAAAGCATTATTTTTCTGAGTTTTTTGGCACCCCCTTGAACTCTGCAACCTAGATGAATGCTTCCTCCTAATTCCTACCCTGCTCAAACCAGCAGGGTCATTCCTGCTTCATGATCTTTGCTCATTCGTTTCCCTTCGCATGGAATCTACCATCCACCAGATCACTGCATGGATGGTTCCTTCTTTTCCTTATGTCTCAGCCTAAATGACACTTCCTTAGGGAAGGTGGTCATCCTATCGTAATCCCACCTGGCACCTCTTTACTCTTTATCATGGATAGCACTCTTTTTTTTCTTTTAAGGGGTTTTCACAGCGATAATCATTTGGTTTCCTTATCTGTTCACCTGTCTATTATCTGTCTTTCCTACTTATATACACTCCATGTGAGGTAAGGGGTCTAGCATTACGCTCAGATCATAGGAGCCCTTCAACACACCCTTTTAAATACATGCTTTTAAAGTAAATTAATGAATAGGCTGAACCTGTATTGAATAATGTTCTACCCTTCCCTTCCTGGCCGTTGCTTTTTCCTCTATTGTGATCTCCCTGTGTAGCCTATAAAAGAATGAGATCTTCACGAAACAAATACCCTTGGAGTTTTCTCTAAAAACAAAACAAAACAAAACACAAAAAAGTTACATGGAAACCAAGCCAAAATACAATAGTTGGGGGAAGATGGGTGATGATCCTCTTAGGTCTGCCTCCAATTTTTATTGGTTCAGGATTTATGAATTAGTAATTATTTCCATGACTGCACAAAGGCTTATAGTTAGAACTGCTGAATCCAATTAACTGCTGAGGCTATTCGATATATTCAGTGATTTTTTTTTTTAAGTTAACCATAGGAAGGAACTCTTATTAAAATTTCAATATATAGAACCTGGCTTCTAGGTTTTCCCTTTATGTTTCTAAGATAATAAATCTACCAGTGGTTCATTCATTCATTCATTATTGAATGCCTACTGTACTGCAGGCAGTGCTCTCAGGGCTGGGCCAACAGCAATGAATAAGTCAAAGTCTTTGCTTTATGGAATTTATCTTCTGGCGCAGGGAGACACTGAGCAATCCAGGAAGAGATACCGCTAGGAAAGAAACTACAGCAACACAGGGAAATGAAGAGTGGTGGAATGGGCGTGAGTGATCGAGGGGAAGAACTTTAGGGACAGGGGTCAGCAAAGGCTTCTTTGAGGATGTGCCATTTGTGCAGAGGCCATTGAGGTATTTTGCCTTGAAGGCTTTGTCTTATATTTTATTCCAGTTATTCATGGGTTGGATTCTCTGGCAGAAGACGCTGAAACAGACTTTGGGATGCATGATGTTAATTAGGGATCAACACCCGTGAAAAGAAGGGAGCGGGAAACAGTATTGGACAGAGGAGGCTACTGAAGTGTCATGCCTTGCCTAACCTGTGTCATTGCACAGGCCTTCTTAAAACAGCATTTCCTTCCTATATAGCGTTATTCATCTAAAAGTTCAAATAATCAATACACTGTTAAGTGAATCACTGAATAAATATTTAATAAGTGTCAACTAAGTACTCAGCACTCTGGTAGGACTGAAGAGGAAGGAGAAGCACATGTTCTGCCCTCCTGTCCGGAGTGATAGACATGCACGTGAATAATTTCAAATAAATGTGGAAATTGTATTTAAAAGGGGCTCTTGCAGTGCACCAGAAGGCACCATTAAATGATTCACCTGGGAGTACATTTTACAGCTAACCAACCCGGCAGGCTCATTGGTATGCAGGCTTCCTCAAAAATCAAGTATTCTACCGGAACACTATTAAAGTTATATTTTGTAAGAGGCAGAAAGTTGATAAACCCTGCCCTCAGAATCTCCCAGATCTAGCACATCTCTTCCACACTTTATCATTCAGGACTCTGGGGCTTCAGATTAGTTTAGTTTTGGGAACATTTGAACAGATAATGAATAAATAAAACTTTCAGGTTAGAGACTAGGTCCTGTATTATTTTTCCACTTAAGCTCTCATAGTTACAGCTGCACACGATGCATAGATACATAATTTCCCTACCCTAAGACGTGTCTCTGAGAAGGAGAAATACGCAGATGCTTGGAAGGTATTTATATGTTGCAACACAGTATACATAATCCATTTGTATTCAACTAATGTCTAAAAGGTCTGTTAAACAGGACCAAGGAGGCAGCTCTTTCCAACCTAAAATAAATCTAGAAATTCTAAAGAAATGAAGAAGGTGAAATAAGTTGAGTAAAAATAAACCTACTGAAGGGAACTGCATAAATTTGCATTTAGAAAAATCTAGAAGCTTTATTTTAGAAAGAGAATATATCAGCGATACAAGTATTGTGACTATTAGTTTTCTGTGCATCTATTTTTCTTTATGCAAATAAATACTCATTGAAGAGTTCTAGGAATACTTGAAAAATAAAAATATAAATACGACTCCTAATTTACACCCCAGAATAACTACTCCTGTCTTACAATATTATTCCTATGTATATTTTTCCATTTAATTTTTAAAAGTTGAGCATCTTTTTAAGTCAACACATAATGTAGAGGTAAAAAGACAACTCAAGTTCTAGAACAGAAGTGTCACAAAAAAGCAGAGAAACTATTTCAGCACTGTGAGTTTGAAGGGCGACTTGGCTGCGAAGGTCTTTTATTAAATTTTGGCACTGCTGGCTCAAGCCACCCCAGCCTGTTTCAGTCATTAATCCTATAGAGGAGACTTGATTTCCACCCCGGAGAAGACAGTGTGAACTCGTGTACTGAGAACAACTGGACTTATTTAGGGGGTTTTGTTTTCAATACAAGAGTGTGGAGACAGTTCAGGAACAAAAACCTCATTATTGGAGTTGTTTTATTTTCTAATCCCTTCCTCCTCAGGGGCCTTCCTGAGTTAGGCATGCCTTTACTGAGAACCCCGTTGAGCTAACCACTGCCTGGGAAGTTTGAGGCAAATCATCCACAGTTTGATGAAATTTGTCCTCAGCCTAAAATAATACTCCCGTTTGCCAAGCAATACACAATTGTAGGCTAGATAAATGGGGCATGTTTAAAAGCACACATGCAGAACATGTTTCTGTGGCTTTTTGAGACCATTGTTGAAGAAGAAAAATTTTACCTCCGAGTCTGTTTGTCAACCTTCTAATACGCTGGGACAGGATCCGAAGACTGCATTTTACTTCTGCGCCTTTCCTAAGATGACATGTTTTGATGTGAGAGCTTTGCACACAGAACTGCAATGCACGGACGTGGTGCCATCAGGGTTCAATCTGAGACTTAGCAGGAGACTGTGACAAGTTCATTTTGCAAGGTGCCAGATGAAGTTCCTTTTGTCAGACAGGTACAAAACTGCTTTGTTTTTCCTCATTGGAAATGATTTAAGTCCAGAAATGACTTTTTCTGGAAAGCACTTTTTTAATATCTTTGCCTATGTCATCATTTCTTTTTTTGTTGAATGAAAAAAGTCTGCCATAGAGGGGAATCACTGAAACATCAGAATTGCCCTTGTTCATTACCTGGGTGAATAGAATGTTTTTTAATGTTTAAGTTGATAGTTTTGAGTTTGTTTTTGAACAATTCAATGTGGACCAAAACAATAATGAAATACTAAAGATCTGGTTAAAAAGAGACTAGATTGATTAGAGTACATACACTATCATTTGAGAAGAATATTCATAAGGGTACCAATCCTCCTTGATAAATTGTCACAGGAGCCAAAGTCTAAAATATAGTTGGGTCTCTATTTCTTGGGCATATTATACATTCATGGAAAGGGAGGCGCTTCCCCAACACATTCTAAAAACTGAGTAGAACCTCTCACTTTAGAATAATGGGGTTATAATTATGCTAAAACCCAGAACCTTGTCTGATTTCCATTGGTTTCTACTTAATTATGGGTTTTCAGTATTTCACAAGCTGAGAGCATCGGCAGTTGACATGTAGGTTAATTTCCTGTCCCCAGGGGCGTTGGAAAGATACTTCTGGAAGAGGGGAGGTTGGGTCTAATTCTCCCTGAGTGACCAGCATGGTCCCCTGAAACATGACATACAAGCACATACATCCTACAACCATGTTCATAAGCCCATTTGTTGCAGCAGCTTAAGTCAGGCATCAGACTTAGGCAAATGTAAAAAAAATTTTCTTTACCCCACTCTTCACTGTCAGTTATTCCAGATAGAAATCAAGATTTAATAATAGAAATATAATAAGGATTTAAAAGTATTTTTTCATGCTGAGTGTCCAAGTCTTGGTTTTTGGACCTTAGCCATCATACTCTATATAAAGTCAAAATCTGACAGGTGAGTATTTACCCTTTGGTTATGAACATACTGGACTTGAACTAAGTCAGCACCGTCAGCATTTACAGTTTTTGAGGCATGTTACATGTGTGTTCCCACCATAAGAAACAAAGTCTTGGAACAGAATATTAGTTTTGTGTTTTCTGATGATTCAGATACCATCAAAAAAGGATGACAAAGGTTTTGATTGCACATCTGTTTGACTGCTTGCCAAACTTCTGAATAACCTTTCAGGACTTTGAGGCATTTTTGTTTAAAGGTACATCAAATGATTTTTTAAATGGCATGGTTAGAGATTGTGTAAGAGGCAATACTTCACTGTTATGACTTGGAGAATGAAGCTAGAATAAAGTCTCAAGGTATTTATTCTAGAATTCTCAACTTTGAGAGTATAAATGCCATTCAACCCGACACTCAGACTGAAATATATCTCCCGGCATCAGCATCCTTGCCTGCAGATAGATGTTCCTGCTTTGAGCTGTGGAATGCCCACTCACTGCAAGACCGACTGTGAGCTCATCCCAAGTGTAGGGCACTGCTCTATGCACTTTGAGAATACTAGCTCAAATGGGACGATAGAAAGTTTTTTGTCTAATAATGGCGTTTGTGAGGATTTAAGTCTGGAGGAAAGATGGTTACTAGCATGACAGCTCTACCTCCTTCTGCAGCTGTGCTCTCAGAAAAGCAGGTCTCCTTCTCCATTTAGAGGAAATTTAGTTTTATTGTCATGGACCTGGATTGATGGTAGATACAGTTTGTTGCCTACTCAACAGCTAACTCACCTTCTTCCTTATTAACCGAAGCCTGTATGGGTGTCAGTGTGCTCAGGGAAGGGGAGTCCCTTCCAAACCCCCTGGGCTTCTGGGAAATGCTTTTGTCTCTAATAAGTAAGGCGAGCACATATCTCACTTTTCTGAGATAGTGCTGGTTTATGTGTATTGTCCTGGTAAAATTACTAATAATACTTTCTTTCACTTGAAAAAAATTCTAATTCAAGTGATAAACTCTACGGTCTTCCTGTGAATATGAGAGAAATCACTGCTCTGCCTTCCGTTCTGTCTCTGGCAATGTAAAATGAGAGCATGATGCTTGGGGCTAAGGCAGCCATTTTATGCCTAGGAGGATAAGAGCCAAGAGAGAATCAGAGAATCAGATCCAGAACCAATTGAGTCTGGAACTGTAGTGCCTCTGGATTTGATAGTAAAAGTGAAGGTTTGTTTTTCTTAAGACACATAGGGGAACATTCTGTTACTTGCAAGGAAGGGTATGGAGGAAGGGAGAAACAGGGATGAGGCCTTTCCATGGAAAGGATTTTGAATCGCTCTGGGTAAGATTTCTGAGTTATATTTTGTATTATTTTCTCCATCCCTCTTTAGAAATTCTGGAAATTACATTTGTAATTTGAGAGGCAATGGTAGAAAATAGAAGAATCACGGTCTCCTGCTCAGTGAAGAAGTTTGGAAATTGAAAAGGAGTAACATTTTCTCACCCCCTATGGTGGACCCCTCTTGGGACCAGTGGAAATTGGTGGCAGTATGTCTAGGGATAAAGGTTCTCACTTCACACAATTGAACCACCACCACCCCTGCCCCAGTTATCACCAGCTAGCTCTGGGGACTTGACAATTTGACTTTTACATCACCAAATTAGCTATGTTCAGAATTTACATTTTCTTTGTAGGTATTCTTCAGAGGAAGACATTTGGTTGAAAAACTATGAAAACTGCTATTGATTCTTTTAAAAATGTATAGAATAGAGAACATATTTCCATTTACTTATTTAAAATCACTTTAGGAAAATGATGACTGAAACAGAAAAATTCCATATGGCTTTGATTGAAAAATGACTCATTATCTAGCTAACCTATGTTCATGCAAATCAAACTAAAACCCATTTAAAAAGACTGTTCTTGTATTAATACCAAATGCAAAATTGTTCAGGCATCCTCCAGTATATAGATCGATAAATGTCTATTACACCTTAGAAAGCAAAGCTACTGACTCCCCAGGGAGAAGCATATAGGGAGAGGACTAACAGGTATAGAGTCTCTAGCACTATGCCCAGCATGTAGTTCAGTGGGGCATTTCCTTTCTTACTCTCCTCTTCACTGTGTTATTAGATAATGATATAGTTCTGACAGGTTTCGGCTTAGTGAGAGCTGGATACTTATAGGATAGTTTTCTTTGCTTTAGAAAGAATGCAATCTTCTTAATTTTGACTCTTAAAGAGAACAAGGTTCTTTTAATTTCTGCTTCTCTGGAAGTCCACAGAAGATGCTGCACTTATGGTCAGTTGAAGAGTAGTGGGTCAGTCCTTAGGTATTGAGTTGTCTGAATGAGTTCAACATCCTTAAACATCTGTAGTGATCTGCAGGAACTAAAGAATTAGTCTTCGCAGCGCAATTTCCTATCTCCCCTATGTTGGGTCCATCTTGGGCTTACCTCTGTGGCAGGACAGACGTTGTAGTTGACAGCCCACTCCACGTAAGACTACAGAGAGTGAAGAGACTGTCTAACCCTTGACACTTCACTAACAGTACATAAAAGTGTTCATTTCCCTGTACAATTGTAAAAAAAATGGATATTGCTTTTTTGCATCTAAATGGCAAAGATTCTAAAAAACTAGTCTCTCATCAATGTTTTAGTTACTTCTTCAGTTACTGCAGAGGGTGTATTTTTGTATTTCTTTTCATTTTTTTGAATTGCCTGTTCTGTCTTCTCACTTTCTATCAGAGTATATTTTCTTTTTAGTTTGAATTTCTTTGCATAAGCAAAATTTTGTGTGTGTTTATAAGACTGTGGTCCTAAGCTGGGTTTAGGCTTGGGGGAGTAATGTCAGCATCTCCCCATGCCTGGGGAAAGGGGAAAAGGAAGCCCAGATATTAATATTTTGAAAAAGGAAGATATTCTGATACCCCCAGCAAATTAATTAATTAGCTAGTAGTGAATCAACTCACCCATTTGTTATTCCACCAGTATGTATTGAGCACCTACCACTCTAGGCACTGTTCTGGGAGCTAGAGGACAGCTGCAGTGAGATGACACGTCACCTGCAGCCTACATTACAGTGGAGAAAGTACATGCGACCCGCAAATAGCCAAGTGATAGACGCTATGTCCAGTATAGATGAGCACCATGAAGAAAAATACAGCAGAAAAAGAGGATACAGTGGGACAGCGGTGGGGATAGTTTAGAGACTATGCCCTTAGCCTCACCATGAACATTATCTTTGCCTTTTGGACAAAGGATAAAGAATTGTCATTCCCTCCTTCCTTCCCTCCTTCCCTCCACCCTTTGCAACTGCAGTTAGGACAGATATATCAGACTCAGTGAGGAGAGCTGGGGTTATTTTTTTCTCTTTCTTCATGGGAAAGCTTAAGCCTGATAAGTATTTTATTATCACTTCCAAGGAGATAGTTCAACCCTGTTGAAATTGGCTTATACTTGCATTGAACAAATATCTTTCCGCTGTCATCAGCCTTCTTTCTTCGTTGCTCAGTTCCCAAAGGCGCCTGAGATTTGCACTGAGTAGGATGTGATCTCAGAGCTTTTGCATTAACACACTCAGCAAACGAGACTTTTCTTGGCCTGGCTCGTCTCCTTTTTTTTTTTTTTTTTTGCAGTACGCGGGCCTCTCACTGTTGTGGCCTCTCCCGTTGCGGAGCACAGGCTCTGGACGTGCAGGCTCAGCGGCCACGGCTCACGGGCCCAGCCGCTCCATGGCATGTGGGATCTTCCCAGACCGGGGCACGACCCCGTGTCCCCTGCATCAGCAGGTGGACTTTCAACCACTGCGCCACCAGGGAAGTCCTTGCAGCTCATCTTAAACTCAGCTTTTTAAAATTTGCTCTTCCTCATTTGAGCCTGTTTTCAAGGAGCAATCTTAGACCGATACTTTCATAGTGACCCTCACTTATCTTACCTGTGAAGTTCAAAGCTGCCAGTGCAGCGGGCTCTGTTCATCTGTATTTATATACATTAGCATAATGTCCTCAGTGACCGTGTGGTTCCTCACTTTTTCTCTGGAAGTTTAAGCACTACTTTCTTGAGATTGCTGGAGAGTGGATCTAGGCATTTGTCATAGTACTTTAATTTCAAAGTACAATTCATACTATTAACATTAAAAATGTGGGCTTCCCTGGTGGCGCAGTGGTTGAGAGTCTGCCTGCCGATGCAGGGGACGCGGGTTCGTGCCCCGGTCTGGGAGGATCCCACATGCCACGGAGCGGCTGGGCCCATGAGCCATGGCCACTGAGCCTGTGCGTCCGGAGCCTGTGCTCCGCGGTGGGAGAGGCCACAACAGTGAGAGGCCCGTGTAACAACAACAAAAAAAATGTGCCTGGCACACTAATCCCATTGTCTCCTAACTTGAGAATAAAGGATGAGGAAAAAAATAAAGTAAAAAATAAAATTAAAGATACCTAATCCTCCTGCCTACAGATTTGGTTACCAGCAATATCTTCAGAGCAACAGGATCACAGTAACCTGCAGCAATAAAGTCAGACAAGAAGGGAGATTCTTTTCTGTTCCTTTCTTTTCTTTGCACCAAAACTTTGAGCCAAGTATTTTTTTCACCCACTCTTTAAATTGTTACTGTTTGCTTTCAAACCTTGATTACCAATGCTAATGGCGGTGGATAACTTAAGAGCATTCCTAATCCAAAAATAACTTAAATTTCACTTTGAAAGGCATTGTGGTGTTTTAATTTTAATATAGGATAATTAAGATTCATAATATTTCACACAGTGTGGTGTATCTAGTTAGATTGTTTAAGGAAGTTACATATGCTGAAGGGGCAGCAGTGATGTGCCAGCAGTGTAGACAGCATCAAGCACACCTGAATTCACAGCTAGGTTCTACCAGTGAGAGACAGGTTATCTCAGCCTGGTTGTTAAACTTGGAATGGTGACAGTACTCACCTCCCGGGATATCTGAAGGGATTAAAAGAGATAAAAGCATGTAATCATTGATCAGGGTCCTCAGTACATGGTAAGATCCCAATGTTAGTTGTTGCTGTCGTCATTATTCAGATAAGTGTCAACTACTGCATATATGACTTTTCAAAAGGTTATAGATTAGACTTCATGTCAAATTCCTTTAAAAAAAACATTATTATAGACTTTGTGAAATGTATTATCAAGGATAAGAAAACCAGACTAATGCCAGGAAATGTCAACTAAAAATTACATAAGTACTTCTCCGGATCACCAAGGCTAAATGTGGGGTTATGTAGGAGTTGATGCTGAGCTCATACATTTTTAACTGTTTTATAATTGTGTTGAAGGCAGGAATACACACTGATGTTGTCAACTTTACAAAGAGAATCAAGAAACGCTTGGGATCTCTAGTAGATTTATTTCAGAAAGAGAATGGAAGGCTCTGTGAGTGTTCCAAGAATGAGGTAGACAGATGAGCTTCAGTGTGACAAATACAAATAACGCATTTCTCAGTAACATATACAAAAGGTGAGCTAACAGCTTGGGATACAGGTCAGCCCGGCTGGCAATTTTCATCTTCCTGAAAGCTTCCAAAATTGCCCAGGAGGCTGGTTATGCAAGGGAAGGGTGCTCAGGCAATGCAGAGCTAACCCACTTCCTGTAGCATCACTGCAAATTGAAACTTTCAGAAAGACTTAATGAACAGATCCACCAGAGGGCAGACAGCAGAAGCAAGAAGAACTACAATCCTGCAGCCTGTGGAACAAAAGCCACATTCACAGAAACACTGACAAGATGAAAAGGCAGAGGGCTATGTACCAGATGAAGGAACAAGATAAAACCCCAGAAAAACAGCTAAATGAAATGGAGATAGGCAATCTTCCAGAAAAATAATTCAGAATAATGATAGTGAAGATGATCCAGGACCTTGGAAAAAGAATGGAGGCAAAGATCAAGCACATGCAAGAAATGTTTAACAAACATCTAGAAGAATTAAAGAACAAACAAACAGAGATGAACAATACAATAACTGAAATGAGAAATACACTAGAAGGAATCAATAGCAGAATAACTGAGGCAGAAGAATGGATAAGTGACGTGGAAGACAGAATGGTGGAATCCACTGCTGCAGAACAGAATAAAGAAAAAAGAATGAAAAGAAATGAAGACAGCCAAAGAGACCTCTGGGACGACATTAAATTTTAAGGCAACTGCTAACAGCTATAAAAGAGGAAATCGACAGTAACACAATAATAGTGGGGCACTTTAACACCTCACTTGCACCAATGGATGGATCATCCAAACAGAAAATTACTAAGGAAACACAAGCTTTAAATGACACAATAGACCAGATAGATTTGATAGATATTTTAGGATATTCCATTCCCAAACAGCAGATTACACTTTCATCTCAAGTGCACACAGAACATTCTCCAGTATATATCACATCTTGGTTCATAAATCAAGTTACTAATCTCTGACAAAGGAGGCAAGGATAAACAATGGAGAAAAGACAGTCTCTTCAAGAAATTGTGCTGGGAAAACTGGACAGCTACATGTAAAAGTATGAAATTAGAACCCTCCCTAACACCATACACAAAAATAAACTCAAAATGGATTCGAGACCTAAATGTAAGACCGGACACTATAAAACTCTTAGAGGAAAACATAGGAAGAACACTCTTTGACATAAATCACAGCAAGATATTTTTTGACCCACCTCTTAGAGTACGCAAGTAAAAACAAAAATAAATTTGAAACACAGATGTAGAGAACAAACATATGGACACCAAGGGGGGAAAGCGGTGGGGGGTGGTGGGGGTGGTGGGATGAATTGGGAGATTGGGATTGACATGTACACACTGATGTGTATAAAGTGGATGACTAATAAGAAAATAAATAAATAAACATTAAAAAAAAGGCTTAATGAATGCAGACCAGGTTCACAGAAGGCTGCTAAAATGCTCAGGAAGCCAGAAGGTCATGTATAAAAAAGGAACTCCAAATCTGAGGTTCTACCAATGGAGACTAAACCTTAGAAGTGTTGAACCTGGAAATATGAATATGGAGAAAGTATACCAAACACACTGACAAAATTATAAAATATGAAAGTGGACTTACTGATTAAATTTTGGTATACTAGCATGGGTGGGATACCCCTTGAGGCTTGAAATAGATCATTTAATACATAGAAGGCAATGTTTTTAATAGCAATAATGAATACATAGAACTTGTTAAATCAAATAAATAAAAATAATCAACTTCATGAAGGTAATAATGGATTATTAGATTAAAGCATCAGAGCAGGTTATTTGGACAAAAGAAAGAAGTTTAACTTAATGATGACAGTACAGATAACAACCTTAATGCATGTCTCTTGGTTTCGTTATAAGGAAGTTAGACTGAATTGTCCATCAATCTGATCTAGTAAGGCAATTTGTCCATTTTTTTGTATTAGTCAATTTGGTAAAAATCTATTTTAATAAAATTTAAAATTAAAGTACATATGCATATAGAAAAGTGAACAAATCAAAGTGACAGTTGGATGAATTAGTACAAAGCTAACACACTCACTAACTACCTCCTAAGTCAAAAAATATAACTTTACACGACTTACCTCGTGGCACAGTGGTTAAGAATCCACCTGCCAATGCAGGGGACACGGGTTTGATCCCTGGTCTGGGAAGATCCCACATGCCGCGGAGCAACTAAGTCCGTGCGCCACAACTACTGAGCCTGCTCTCTAGAGCCCGTGAGCCACAACTACTGAGCCCACATGCCACAACTACTGATGCCCGGGTGCCTAGAGGCTGCGCTCTGCAACAAGAGAAGCCACTGCAATGAGAAGCCCGGCGTACCGCAACAAAGAGTAGCCCCCGCTCGCCTGCGCAGAAACAAAGACCCAAAGCAGCCAAAAATTAATTAATTAATTTTTAAAAAAAGAAAGAAAGAAAACATTATGAGCATCCCAGAAGCCCCAGTGGACACTTTCCCACTCACTAACCCCTTCCTCCTCCGCAAAGGTGATCACTCTCAAAACCTTCAGCATCATAGATTAGGCCAGCCTGTTTTTGAGCTTTTTAAAACAGCAATCATAAGGCACATATCGTTGTTTTCTATCTGGCTTCTTGACGTTATGCTCATGAGATTCATTCATACTGTTGCGTGCGGTGGTAGTGTATTCATTTTCATTGCTGATTATTATTTATTTATTTGAATACACCACAATTTAATTATCCATTTCAATTATGGACCTTTGGTTGTTTCTACTTTGGGGCTGTTATGAACGAAGCTGCTATTGCTATTTTGTACATGCACATATGGATGACTGTCTGTTGAGCATATACCTAGGAATGGAATTGCTGGGGCATAGGTTATGCCTGTAAAAGTCAAATACTGGAAACACAGGAAAATTGCACAAGCCTCCTTCCCCACATCAACTCCTTGTTTTCTACATGTTGGAAAGTGTAGCTTTTCTGCCATATGAGCCAACTGTTGCTCCCGGGTCAATCCTAAGAAGAAAAACACGTTTTGAAGCTGCTGGGTGTTGTGGCTTGTGGAGCAGTTTCAGACCCTTGGAATTTAGTAACTCCATGGAGTGCTTGCTGCTTTCATGCCCCTTGCCTTCCTCAGATCACAGGATTTGCTTTCATACTTGGATAAACCTACTTCTCATTAGCAGCTTAAGAAATGTT
The DNA here is from genome assembly GCF_003031525.2 of Neophocaena asiaeorientalis asiaeorientalis. NCBI lineage: Eukaryota > Metazoa > Chordata > Mammalia > Artiodactyla > Phocoenidae > Neophocaena > Neophocaena asiaeorientalis. The sequence goes on along the minus strand of NW_020174372.1, from coordinate 1,355,830 downwards.
TTCTATGCATCCAGAATTTGTAATGTCGAGAAGTGGACTTCAATACTTTTTTCTTTGCCAACAGATACTGCTATCTAATGAAGGATGAATTTCAAATACCCGAGACTTGAAGTAGGGTTGGCTGCCACACTGCCTTATTAATGCTAGATGATCAGACATCTGTAAATAGTACATACTGTACCCTGCACCCAATCAGGGGTTTATAGTAGGAGGTATGGGTGCCATCTTGTCACTGACTGAATGTATCAATAACAGAAGTGCTGCTTTTTAAATTTAACATCCTTGAAAACAGACTGAGTTGGCACCTCCAGTTGGGTATATCTGACTCCTGCAAGGTTGATATGACTTGAGCACTCCAGAGAGAGTTCATTTAGCCTTCACATTGTGAGTGTTTAAGATATAGAAATGTATTGCCAAATTTAATCTTACATCTGTGATTTCTGAGCATGTGTGAAGTGCTTCATATGTATTATGTCATTCAATTTACCAAGCAATCCTATGAGTTAGATACTACTAGTCTCTCTTCTCTTAGATGGGACAATGGAGACTCGTAGAGGTTAGGTATCCTTCCCAATGATAAGTAAGTGGCATCAGTTGGTGGCAGAATCAGAACTCAAACCCAAGTTTTACGGACTGCTACTGAAATTGTGAACCACTTTATCTACTGTCTCCCTGCTCTTGGCTCCCTACTGGATGGTTTTGGTTTTTCACCTGTGATAAATCTAGTCTTGCTTCTTGGTTAAAAACTTGGCAGAATTTAGGTCTCTCTCTCCCAGGACTGTCACTTACCACATTCATCATTTCTGTCTTCCTTAGGGCATTGCCTCAGAACTCTCTCAGCCAAAAAGGTTGACAACACTTCTGTTCCCAATTCCGTCAGATTATAGTTTGGCACTTTTGTGCAAGGGCATATTCTGTACATCAGTTTGTCTCTAAAGGCTTCTGTTTATTGGCTGATATTTTAAGACTAGGGCCTCTTGAGGAATGATGCCACAAACTATAGCATGTTAATATTTGCTGTAACAGAGATGTTTTCATAATTCCTCTTATTACCTGAGTATGGGGTATGATGTTAAGTGGAAACAACAAAACATAAAGTAGCAGACAACAGCTAATTCCAATATAGAGTTATATGCCTGCACATTAATAAAGATTAAAAGATAATTTTCATAAGGCTGTTATTAAGTGTTTATTATATTCTTCGTTGTGTCCTGCATTGCTTAAGTCAATAGAACTAGTAAATAATAGATTGACTTGGAAAAGTGATGTAACAATAATTGAAGGCGAATATAACCAAGGATAATAAGTGAGAATTAGACTAAATACCTTTTTTCTGGATCACACTTTACAGTTTTTACAGTATTTGCATTTATTTTCCTATTTGAACCTCATAACACACTAGGAAATAAGAAACAGGGATTATCTGTCTCATTTTACAGACAGAGCATCTGAGGCTCAGAGAAGTTGTTTGACTTGCCCTAGGTCATCAGTGATGGGACAAAGATTCATGCCCAGACTTCCTGACTCCGGGTTAAATTTCCTCTCATCATATCACATTGCTTTCTTTCACCAGAGGGCAGAGCTACCAGGATTAGCTACACAGCAGTAAGTCCATTTATCATGTGATGTCCATTAAAATCTAAAATCGACGTTTCTGAACCACATCTTCAAAGTCATCTTCATCTAAGAAATTCTGGTCAGTTTCACACCTCTAAACTAAGTGAACGATATCCCAACTCAATAAATTCTATAAGTTGTGGAGATAAAAAGATATAATGTGACCTGAATCCAATCTTCCTTAATCCATCCTTTTGGGCAATAAAAATAGGATCTCAAGTATACGGTAGGTTTCACCTTTATTTAAAAAAAATTGTTTTAAAGTTTTCTAATTGCAGTAAAATACACATAACATTTATCATCTTAATAATTTTTAAGTGTTCAGTTCAGTAGTGTTAAGTACATTTACCTTGCTGTGCAATTAATCTCCAGAACTCTTTTCATTTTGCAAAACTGAAAATCTATATCCATTAAACAACAATCTCCAGTCTCCCCTCTCCCAGCCTCTAGTGACCACCATTGTACTTTCTGTCTCTATGAATCTGGCTATTCTAGGTACCTCATATAAGTGGAATCATAGGGTATTTGTCTTTCGGGGACTGGTTATTTCACTTAGCCTAATGTCCTTAAAACTCACCCACTGTGGGCTTCCCTGGTGGCACAGTGGTTGAGAGTCTGCCTGCCGATGCAGGGGACACGGGTTCGTGCCCTGGTCCAGGAAGATCCCACATGCCGTGGAGTGGCTGGGCCCGTGAGCCATGGCCGCTGAGCCTGCGCGTCCGGAGCCTGTGCTCCACAACGGGAGAGGCCACAACAGTGAGAGGCCCGCGTACCGCAAAAAAAAAAAAAACAAAAAAACTCATCCACTGTAACGTGTCAGAATTTCCTTCTTTCTTAAGGCTGAGTAGTATTCCATTGTTTGTATGTACCACATTTTGCTTATCCATTTGTCTCCTGATGGACACTTGGGTTGCTTCCACTTTTTTGCTATTGTGAATACTGCTGTTATGAATATGGGTGTACAAATATCTCTTTGAGACCCTGCTTTCAATTCTTTTGGGTATATACCCAGAAGTGGAATTACTGGATCATACGGTAATTCTATTTTCAATTTTTTGAGGATCCACCGAACACTTTTTCATAGAGTTTGCACCATTTTACAGTCCTACCAGCAGTGCACAAGGGTTCTAATTTCTCCACATCCTCACCAGTACTTGGTATGTTCTGTTTTTTGGCTTTTGTTTGTTTTTTTTCTCTTTACAGTAACCATCCCAATGGGGGTGAAATGGTATCTCATGGTTTTGATTTGCCTTTCCCTGATAATTAGTGAAGTCTTTTCATGTGTTTTTTGGCCTTCGGAGAAGTGTATTACTCAAGTCCTTTGCCCATTTTTAATTGGGTTTTGTTGTTGATGTTTTTGCTGAGTTATAGGAGTTTTTTGTGGGGTTTTTTGCGGTACGCGGGCCTCTCACTGCTGTGGCCTCTCCCACTGCGGAGCACAGGCTCCGGACGCGCAGGCTCAGTGGCCATGGCTCACGGGCCCAGCCGCTCCGCGGCATGTGGGATCCTCCCGGACCGGGGCATGAACCCGTGTCCCCTGCATCGGCAGGCGGACTCCCAACCACTGTGCCACCAGGGAAGCCCCAATATAGGAGTTCTTTATATATTCTGGACATAACTCCTTATCAAATATATGATTTGGAACTATCTTCTCCCATTGGGTTGGTTGCCTTTTCACTCTGTTGATTGTGTCCTTTGATGTACAAAGTTTTAAATTTTGATGTAGTCACATTCTTCTTAATCAGTTTTAGACTTGTGGGCCCTTTGAGAAATCAACGAAATAAATAGACTGTCTCCCAAGGAAAACAAAACATATGTATGTATTCAAATGAAGTTTCATGTAGCATCTCATGAGGTTTTCTGATTCCCTGGCATCCATCTGGGAAGCTCCAGGGAAGTTTTTGTCACTTGACTGCTCAGTTTATGATGACTGGGCTGGGATTAGGGACAGGTGCTGGGTGCTGGGGAGATAGCTCCTATTCCGTGATTTGAATCCTGACCTGCTAGTCCCTTCTATTTCCTCTAGTGGAGGAAAATTAGATCTGCAGTTCCTGCAGTGACAGGCACTTAACTAGACTGGCAGAATGGAAGGTGCGCATTTGTGTAGGTGGTGGCTGAAATGCGTGTGCACGTGTGGCGTGGGGATGTTAGGAGCGGGGGTAGACAGGAGTAGTGCTGCCTTTTAGAAAGGTGGTTGCTCCTAAGGAGATGTATCAGTCAAGGTCCATCCAGAAAAATGGAAACTACTGCGAGCATTTAAAGCAGAGGGAGTTTTGTTTTGTTTTGTTTTAATTGGGGTATAGTTGTTTTACAATGTTGTGTTAGTTTCTACTGTACAGCAAAGTGGAGTTCCCTGTGCTATACAGCAGGTTCTCATTAGTTATCTATTTCATACATTTTAGTTAGTGTATATATGTCAATCCCAATCTCCCAATTCATCCCACCCGCCCCCATCCCCCCCTTGGTGTCCATACATTTGTTCTCCACGTCTGTGTCTCTATTTCTGCCTTGCAAACAGGTTCATCTGTACCATTTTTCTAGATTCCACAAATATGCGTTAATATATTTGTTTTTCTCTTTCTGACTTACTTCACTCTGTATGACAGCCTCTAGGTCCATCCACCTCTCTACAAATGACCCAATTTTGTTCCTTTTTATGGCTGAGTAATATTCCATTGTATATGTATGTACCACATCTTCTTTATCCATTTGTCTGTTGATGGGCATTTAGGTTGCTTCCATGTCCTGGCTATTGTAAATAGTGCTGCAATGAACATTGGGGTGTGTCTTTTTGAGTTATGGTTTTCTCTGGGTATATGCCCAGAAAACAGAGGGAATTTAATTCAGGGAACTGGTTTCCCTGGAGATGGAAGAGGCTGAAAAAACAACCGAGGAACAGATTGTCAACTCAGAGTCCTGTCTAAAGCAGAAAAGTAGGGGGAAAATAGTCCAGAGCAGAAAGGAAAGAGGAGAGACACACAGGCTTCGTCCTTCCTCCAGTCAGTGTCTCCCAATGGCTGAACCCAGCCAGAAGCCACCTGATCTGGGAAACAGAGCAGAGTGGGTGGGGGAAGGGCAGGGAATCAATCTAAGACAAACAGGCCCAGGAGGGCAAGGTATACTTGGGACACCTGTGCTGTGGGGCAGTCTAACCATCCTCTTTTGCTTTATTTGGAAAATCTCTGCTGTTTTTGTGCATGTCATCTGCTAGGCTTGGCAGTGCCCCTTGAAATCTGCTGACTCAGCTTCATGAATTAGGCTGCTATTAGTTGGAAGGGATATGACTGTCCTAAGGTTTGTCCAAGGCTGTGAAAATTTGGGACTAGGGTAGGTAGTGTGGATGGAAGACATAGGAGGAGGGAGCAGCCCAGTGGCCAACATGGCTTTGGTTGAACAAGCAATCAGGTAATTTACAGAAACAAGCTTGGCTTATTGGTTAGGGAAGGTCAAGAACAGGGTGCCTTGTGGCAATGTATCCAAGGACGGCAGAGTGGGAATTTTAATATGTCATTTTGAAATGTTTCTTCTTCTGCACACAATGAAGACAAGACTTATTTTTCATTTTACATCCTTACGTGTACATTTCCTTCCATATATGGCCCTTAAATAGACTGAGCCCCAGTGACTTACAGAAAAACACTACAAAAATCATTATACTTCTAGAAGATTACAGAAGTGGGAGTGGACAGAAGTGATACGAAGGGAAACAGAAAAGAGAAAACAGAAAAAAAAAAAGCTGAGGGAGAGAGCAAAGTATAAGAGAAAGGGGAAGAGATAGACAGTGAGAGAGTCAAGGCATTCCATAGAATAAAAATGAGAGCTAGTTTTCCCTCTGCTGCTAGCCATGTCTTATGAGTAAAAACTTACAGTGATCAGTGTTTCAGTAGAATCAAAACACATCTTTTTGTTGCAGTGACACCTCCCCAGCACAAGGATATTTGGGATCTTGCATTTAGACTTTCAGTCCTTTTTTTTTCCCACCAGGAAGTTATCATAATTTTTACATGACTGCCCCAAACTCCCTTTAAGTATAAAATTAAGCACTGCAAAGAAATCTGACATCAGTTACATATTACATGGGAATTTTTATTTATTTACTTCCTTTTTCTTCAATAAAATCTCTTTTCCCTCTAGTTGGGCAGTTCTATTTTCTGTTTGTTCTGTGGTAATAGGAGGGAAATCTTGAACTATGTTCTCTTGAGCAGAAAAAGTGACTTCCATCTTGGGGTGTGAGCTGAAATTGGCCTTTTCACCCCAGCGTAGAAACACAGGCCTTAAGGTTTAACTCTGGGAGTTAAACATCCTTTCTGGGGAATCCTGGTGGGAGTAGCAGTTTAGGGCTATTTCCCACCCACTGCTGTGCGGGTTACATTTGAACCAGTAAAAAAGAAATTCCAAGAGCACAGTTTGACTGCTGTTTCCACACTACTTACTTGAGGGTCTTCTCCTCTCAATCCCATTGGCTAATCTTGGTGAACATTTGCTGAAACTTCCCTTAAAGAATGAGCTGATCGAAGTCTCCTTGCTCTGTTCTCCTGCAAGGAGATTTTTGGAGAGACAAGGTGAGGGACACTCAACCACAAATGTAACCTTTGAGCCTGACTCTTACCTCTTGATTTAATCTTTGTGGGAGGAGAGTGGGAGTAGGAAGACTCTGGTGGCCTGAAAATGACAAAGCGCTGAGAGCCACCGGGAGATCGCTACTGGGGCAATGGCTCTGACTGTGTGCTTAGCAGCACATGTCGGATTAGCAGGTTCCAATGGTTTGTATGAGGCCTGGGCTTTCTGCAGAGGAGCCCCTGCTTAGAGAACAGCTGAAGTTCGCCTCCAGGATCCGAGAGCAAGCTTGTTTAGGTTAAGGTTTCAAAGCACTGGCTTTTATTACATTTTAATGATCAGAGTCATATTTTATTCACGGAGCTCAAGCTGAGCACCCTGCCGTTAGTAAAACACAAGGTTTCTAGTTTACATTCAGGCCAGCCTATGGAAAAGTTTGAAATAGAAGGGAAATGTTGGGATTGAGTATCCTTATTAAAAAGAAACATAAAGGAGTTGCTGAACACTGATGATAAAATATGTAGGGTAACATACTTATAAAGACTTCAACAGTTTTTGTTGAATATTTCATAAGGTACATCTCATTTGCTAGACACCTAACCTCTCATGAACTTGTAAATATTTTCAGACCTTCACAATATATCAAAACCTCTGGTAGAAATAGAACTCTCCCTGGAATTTCTCTCCAACTGTGAAAGTTTTAGAACAGGCTGTATTTTACCTTTTCCTTTTTGAAAGAGAGAGAGAGAGAGAGAAGCATTTTGTTGTGTTCCATTCCTACGTATAATGTGGGGAAGATTGAGGGAGATTCTAGTTCATTTTGTAGGAAAGAATGAAGAATTTAATTTCCTCTTTACTCTGCTGCTAGATGCAAGTAATGATAGAGGGTGATTATCTTTTTAAATCCTGGTAATTTAGAGTATGTTTGAGGCACTTTCAAGGTGACCTCTGTATTTTGGGGGAGATTAGGACAAGATCCATGGAGGGTGAGACTCAGATGTATAATTGGCATCTGGTTGTGAAAGATTTACTTGTAAATCCACCTTGAACTCTCTGCCCAAAAGACAAAGCCCTAAGTGTGGCCAGTGCTCATTGTTTTCTTTCTTTTTTACTTTTTGCAGCTCTTCTTAAGGATCAAAGGACACCTCTGGAAGGAGACCAACAGGTGAATGGTGATAACAGCTGCTCAACATCAATTCAGTAGCATCGATTCAGCACCATGATCTGCCTCAAATAAGGGTCCAAGTCCTGTGTATTTAGCATGTTCCCTGTAACTACAGAGTGAATAAATGAATGAGGAGAGAAGAGCTTATGAATAAAATACTTCCTAATAGCAGATAATCCAAAAGCCATTTTTCTTGGACATTGCAAAGAATTACCCTGTTTTTTTCTGTTATAGATTTACTTCCTTAATTACATTTTGCTTGGGTTAATACTGAAATTCATGTTTTTTAGTGCTTTCACACAAATTATGTGAATTTACAAGCTTAGAGGGAGCTGAATAGCAAGAAGACATCAAGAGTAAACTAAAGGGCTTCCCTGGTGGCGCAGTGGTTGAGAGTCTGCCTGCTGATGCAGGGGACACGGGTTCGTGTCCCGGTCCGGGAAGATCCCACATGCCGTGGAGCGGCTGGGCCCGTGAGCCATGGCCGCTGAGCCTGCGCGTCCAGAGCCTGTGCTCTGCAATGGGAGAGGCCATGACAGTGAGAGGCCTGCGTACCGCAAAAAAAAAAATACAGAACTTGAGGCCCAGAGGGGTCATGTGACTTCTAACGTTAGAGGTGAGGTTAGGACTATGATCAGATCTTCTAATGCCAGTACAATTGTCCCTTGGTATCTGCAGGGGATTGGTTCCAGGAGTCCCCTCGAATGCCAGAAGTCCATTATATAAAATGGCATAGTACAATGAAAACAGTCGACTCTTCATATCCATGAGTTTCACATCCATGGATATGGAGGGCCAACTGTACTATACTTTTCCCCATGTACCACGTGAATATCCACATAAAAGGAAACTACATCATCCTTCGATGTTTTAGTGCATTTTTATTCAGAAGGTTGAGAATTAAGGTTCTTTGCCCATAGTAAAGATACTAGCCAACAATGACTGAGTAGTTCCTATGTATAGTCACAATGCTAAATGCTTTATATGTATAATCTCATTAAACATTAATAGTGATTTTGTAAGGTAGGTACTACCTTTATCTCTATTTTACAGCTGGGAAAGTCAGGCTCAGAGAGTTTAAGAACTCAGGTTGTAAATTGTGAGCGGAGATTCCCAATGAGGCAGCCATGACTCTAGACCAGCCCAGGTTCTCCTCTTTGACCCCTCCATGGAACTGCCTCCACCACCTGATCCCTGCATGAAAGAGATGGAAGAAAATGTTTGGCGTCTATGGCTGCTTACCTCAGGAACTTTGGACAATTATGTAAATAAAGGCAGAGTCATGTGTTCCGGGCTGGAAAAAACAAGAAACTTTGATTTATTCTCTGTCCATAGGCTGCATTCTTAGCCCAAGCTACTTGTCTTGTGAGGGTAGTCATGGCTTAATGGAAGCCCAGTGACAAGATGGCTCCAACAGTGAAAATCCTTCTTTACCCCTGCACATTTAACTGACAAATTTAACCATTCAGGAAGCAAGAAGGGGGACTAGAGAGACCATAAAATTACACAAATAGCAGTCATAAAGCCTATGTCCCTGCATCTCTTTATTTAGGAGAATCCATCTAATACTTTACTCTTGCAGGCACATTTCCTTCATGAATTGCTTTTGCATGTTCTTTGTCCATTTTTCACTTGAGTGATTCTTAAATTGGTTTGCAGGAACTCTTTATATACTAAGCCTATTAATCCTTGGGTTGTCATAAATGTACAGCTATTTTTCTATCTGTTGATTGCTTTATAATTTTATTCATTCTTTACACATGAAATTGTTATAGTTTTATGTAGTGAAATCAATCAATCCTTTTATTTATTATTTCTTCTTTGAGTATGCTAGAAGGTACAATCCCATCCTAAGAATATATTAATATTCACACATATTTTTTTCTATTGTTTTTATAGTATCTCTTTTGTACTTTTAAAACTTTAATCAAACTGGAATTGCTTTTGGTGTTTGGTATAAAATGGAAAGACTTCCCTATTTTTCCCAAATTTTTAGTCTTTTAATCCACCCATTTGGTGAATAATCCACCCCTTCTCTATTTATTTGAAATATTCTAATTTCTGATTTATACAACAACTTCTGCAATTTCTATGGTGTTTCATCAATACATTTCTTCATTGGTGTTATACTAGTTTCAATTATTGTTGGGTATACACTCAATTTACTTACTTATGCAATACTGGACTAGGTTTCTAGTTTCTTTGTCCTTAGCCAATTACAAGAAGCAACCGCGGGCTTCCCTGGTGGCGCAGTGGTTGAGAGTCCGCCTGCCGATGCAGGGGACACGCGTTCGTGCCCCGGTCCGGGAAGATGCCACATGCCGCGGAGCGGCTGGGCCCGTGAGCCATGGCTGCTCAGCCTGTGCATCCGGAGCCTGTGCTCCGCAACGGAAGAGGCCACAACAGTGAGAGGCCTGCGTACCGCAAAAAAAAAAAAAAAAAAAAAGCAACCTCAAGGCTCTTAAAGGGAGCATGAGCACGTCAAGAAATGATTGTGATCAGCCTGACTAAAAGGTGGGAGGCAGAAAACACTACAAAGTAGTCTTGAAGATTCAATCAGAGTTATTTGGGATTACTTAATGTAAGTCAAAACTCTTTAAAGATCTTAAACACCTCTGAGACTTTCACTAAATGATTTATATTCATGAAGAACTCAGGTTATAAAAAAATATTCATGGGAGTTCCCTGGTGGCCTAGTAGTTAGGTCTCTGCGCTTTCAGTGCTGCAGCCCAGGTTCAGTCCCTGGTCAGGGAACTAAGATACCGCAAGCTGTGCAGCACAGCCAAAAACAAAATTTTTATTTTTCACATACTCACAGACTTAAAACCACTCTCTTCGACTAAACTGGGTCAGAGTGAAGAATGGGGAAAACTCAGACCCTGCTCTGCCAACTGCATTTTATGTAATAGATTTCAGTCCTTACTTATGATCAGTACAAAATATAGAAGACGTAAACTGGAATCAAAATTTAAATCAGCTCACAATATAGTTGCATCCATTATTTGGCAAGTGTGTATTTTTCTCTTTGGAAAACTGCTTGTGGGAACATTCAACTTTTGTAAAGATAACACTACAGGGCTTCCCTGGTGGTGCAGTGATTGAGAGTCCACCTGCCGATGCAGGGGACACGGGTTCGTGCCCCGGTCCAGGAAGATCCTGCATGCCACGGAGCGGCTGGGCCCGTGAGCCATGGCCACTGAGCCTGCGCATCCGGAGCCTGCGCTCCGCAACGGGAAAGGCCACAACAGTGAGAGGCCCGCGTACCGCAAAAAAAAAAAAAAAAAAGATAACACTACAGAATGCATAACTACTTAAATAAACCATGTTATTTTAACCTAGGGTACAAATGGGACAGCTGGAAGCCTGGAAGAAATAACTCAGCTTTGACATGCCCATAACAACTAATTCTACCTTTTCTAAAAATTCTTCCCTCGTCTCTCTCCCATCAATGCAAGATCTAAGGATAAGTATAAGTAGCAACACCTGGTAGAGCTTGAGATGTTCTTACTCACAGTTGTGCACTTTTTCATTTATCTGAGGAGAAATCTTGTAATAGCACTGAGAGAACAGTGGGCTAAAATGTTCATGTGGAAGAGGAAGAGGCCATGGACAGTTTTAGAGTTCTATTTTATTTTATTTTATTTTTTTTGCAGTACGCGGGCCTCTCACTGTTGTGGCCTCTCCCGTCGCGGAGCACAGGCTCCGGATGCGCCGCCTCAGCTGCCATGGCTCACGGGCCCAGCCGCTCCGCGGCATGTGGGATCTTCCCAGACCGGGGCACGAACCCGCGTCCCCTGCATAGGCAGGCGGACTCTCAACCACTGCGCCACCAGGGAAGCCCCTAGAGTTCTATTTTAAAATTGGAAAATAGTTTTCATTCCATAAAATACACAGATCTTACACGGACAGAGTGATAAGTTTTGACAGATATGTAACCTGTGTAACCAACATCCGATCAAGATATAGAACATTTCTCTCACCCTAGAGAATTCCCTGTGTCATATCCAGTCAAGCCTTTCTCACTAGACAGGCAACCACTCTTCTGATTTTCTAATATTACAGATCAGTTTTGCCTATTTTTATAATTCACATAAATGCAATCATACTATCGTATGTACTTTTTGGGGAAGACAGTCTAGCTTCTCTCAGCCAAATGTTTTCCACATGCATCCATGTGGTTGCATGTGTCAATAATTTGTTCCTGTTTATTGCTGAGTAGTAGTTCATTGTATGACTATACCACCATTGTTTTATCCATTCACATGTTGATACACATTTGGGTTGTTTCTAGCCCAAAGGCTATTATCAATAAAGCTGCTATGAATATTGTTGTACTTTTTTTTTGTGGACATGTGTTTTCATTTCTTTTGGGTAAATATCTGAGAGTAGACTTTCTGGGTCAAAGGGCAAATGTATGAACTGCCATCATGATTCCCCATAGTTGTTGTAACACGTTACTGTCTAAACAGGAGTGTGTGAGGATTCATGTTTTGCACATCCCTCCCAATATTTGGTATTGTCAAATTTAATTTAATTTTAGCCATTCTAACGGGTTTGAAGTAGTGTCTCATGGGAGTTTCTTTTTTTTTTTTAATTTGCGGTACGCGGGCCTCTCACTGCCGTGGCCTCTCCCGCTGCGGAGCACAGGCTCCGGACGCGCAGGTTCAGCGGCCATGGCTCACGGGCCCAGCCGCTCCGCGGCATGTGGGATCTTCCCGGACCGGGGCATGAACCCGTGTCCCCTGCATCGGCAGGCGGACTCCCAACCACTGCGCCACCAGGGAAGTCCATAAATGCACTTTCTTGATGACTAATGATGTTGAGCACATTTTCAGGTGCTTATTTTTATGTCTTCTTTTATGGAATGACTATTCAAAACTTCTGCCCTTTTAAGAGATTGGACTGTCATTTTATTGTTGATTTATGAGAAATCTTTATGTATTCTGGACACATGTCATTTATCAGACATATTGCAAATATTTTCCTCCTTCTGAGACTTGTTTTAAATGTTCTTAATGGCCATTTTAGGAACAGAACTTAAACATTGTGATGACATTTAAATTCTCAGTCCCTCCCATAGTTAATCCTTTTTGCGTGTGTCGCCTAAGAACCTTTGCCTACTTCAAGGTGATATTCCCTCATGTTTCTTTTAGCTTTGACTAGATGTATGATCCATCTCGGATTAATGTATACATATGGTATGAGTTAGGGATCCAGGTTTACGTTTTTCCACATAAATATCTACTTCCAGCAGCATTTATTGAAACTATTTCAATTTCCTGATTGAATTATTTTGGTTCCTGTGTAAAAATTGATTGCTAATGTGAGGGGCTGTTTCTGGATCTCTCTCTAGAACTCCAGACTCAGATATCCAAATGCCTTACTTGACGGTGCCACTTGGATATCTAATAGACATGTCAAGTTCATATCCCCAAACTGAATTCCTTCTTCCCCTTCAAACCTGTTCTACATGTGGCCTTCACCATCTCACTTTGTCATAATTCCATTCTTCTAATTATTCAGCCCAAAGATCTTGGCGTTATGGTGGATACTCTCTCTTGCACCTTATATTGCCAAAGTATGTAAATCTACTTTCAAAAAACTCCAGAATCTCTGGGGCTTCCCTGGTGGTGCGGTGGTTGACAGTCCGCCTGCTGATGCAGGGGACAGGGGTTCGTGCCACATTCTGGGAAGATCCCACATGCCGCAGAGCGGCTAGGCCCTGGCTGTGAGCCATAGCCGCTGAGCCTGCGCGTCCGGAGCCTGTGCTCCACAACGAGAGAGGCCACAACAGTGGGAGGCCCGCATACCGCAAAACAAAACAAAACAAAACTCCAGAATCTGACCACTTCTGTAGCCACCAACATGACAATACTGATCTCTGCTCCCACCCTTGCCCCTAGAGCCTACTTTCAAACAGCTGGAGTTTCAAGAACTTTTGAAAATTTAAGTCAAATCACTTCTCTGCTCAAAACATTCCAAGGACTTTCCCTTTGCACAGGAGAAAAGCCAAGGACCTGAAAATGGTATCCATATCCTCCAAACCCTTCCTGGCCTCATCTCCTACCAGTCCCTTCTACTCTAACTCATCAACAGCCTCCCGGGCCCCAATGCTTGAGGGCCGGTGGGTCCCACCTCAGGATCTTAACAGCGGCTGTTTCCTTTGCCTGGAATGCTTTTTCCTCATAATTCTTCATGGTTTCCTCCCTCATTTCCTTCATGTCTTTGATCAAATTGCACCTTACCAGTGAGGTTTCACCTATTAATTTAAAATCGTATTCCTCCCCAGCACTTATAACCTTTTAATATCTTATATAAAATTTATTTTCTTTGTTTATTGCCTGAATATAGCTCCAACTGGAATGTAAACTCTATGAGAGCAGGAATTTTTGTCTGTGTCCTACTGTTTATTCAGCATCCTGGAACACAGTAGACACCCAATGGATATTTGCTAAATGGACAAATTAATTCCTTCCCACCAGGGGTTGCAAGGTGTTTTGGGGTATGGAAATAAAGACTCAGACTGAAACAAATTTTCTATTAATCTTGAGACTCTTAGTCTGTCAGAATCCCTTTTGGGTCTAATTTCTAAAAACTAAAATAGTAACAGAAAATCCAGGGATTAAAGTGAAAGCACAACATCCTTCCTTCGGAGCCCCCTGTGCTCTTTTCCTAGAACAGAACTTGTCTCAGTTTAAGGAAGTGTAAGACAGAAATGTACTGAACACATTTCAGAAAGATTTTCAACTAAAACGATCAAAAATTTAAAGGTTTAATACAGAATTACGCTTTAGTTACTTGCAAAATGCATCACATTTCCAAACAATGCTGCAAAACAAGGAGTTATTATTTGCATTGTCAGTATGGTTATATAGCTGCTGGATGCCAGGCCATATGCTTAGGACTTTGCATGTATTATTTAATTCTCACACTAATACTGTAAGACTCTGGTACTAAAAGTACATACATTTTAGAGTTGAGGAACTTGAAACTTAAAGAGGTTAATTTGACTGCTGCCCATATATTTCCTCAGGATCATCACATTGAAAATAAGCTTTTGCTGAATTCTCAGTGCCCATTACACAGTCAAGGGGCTCTTCAAAAATCCTGTCCCACTAGAATGTGGCCAAATTCTAAGTCTGTTGTTAAGTCTATTGTTAAGTCTCTTGTTAGGGATTTTGTATTTGCTGCCAAATTTCTGACCCCAACTCCCCTCTACCAGAGAAAATATTGTGTAGTAATATGAATAGCAACTCCAGTATTACCTTTCTACCATCCAACTACTCCAAAAGGAAAATCCCCTGGGCACTCTGAAGGCCATAGGAAGATTAATTTTCACCCACAGATCTCCAGATTCGCACACAGTTGGAAAAGATGCATGAGTTTCAAGTAAGAGAGAGAGAAAAAAAAAAAAATCCAAAGACGTCTTTCTAGTCCAGGTGTGCTATCTTTAGGATTTATAGTAATGGCTCCTCCCCATACCCTCGACCACAAATGCACATAAGCAAAGAGATAAGTTGCACTTGATCTTCGAAACAGTTCCAGGAGTTACAAGAAAGATGCTGGGCATTGTGAGATTAAGCAAATGTGCCCTCTGTGAAAGGAGAAGGGAATCTCAGGTTTGGGTGCTCTTGAAAGCTGCTGAACCACCCCCGGGAGTTTCAATGCCTTGATGCTCTAGTTGGCACCCTGATAATACCTTTTTCTCATGTTCGCAGGTTTTAGTTACTTTGCCCACCACTACAGGTAGGCCTGTCTTTGGACTCTGTAAACGTGAGTCCACGTGAGGAGAACAGAAACCTACCCATTTGGTTCATGACTTTCAATGATCTCCAGTTTCTTCCCAAAGTTCCAGAAATGGGCTCATGCTCTGCTTTCCCAGACCCAGTTTCTCCCTGACCCTTATGCCAGAAACTGTAACACTGGTTTAACTCTTTCCATCAGTTTCTTCCTTTCTTCCCATTTCTGTCCACTCTTCGTCCCTCCTAGGTTAGTTGCTGAAATCCAGTTCCTGTGGCAGCACAGTTTCCATGACTTTTCCTGGGTCTTCTTCAGGTTACCTGGTGTCTGCTTGGCCCTTAGTTTCTGGCTGTTCACTGGGAGGTCATTCCATCACACTCATTCAGTTATGAAACCTGAGTAGGGTGTGGAGAAGGCGCCAGATCAAGGCATCCATGTAATCATGGCACAGAGATGGGACTCAGGCTCTGCAGCACAGGCAGCAGCTCACATGGAGCCCAAAGAAATAACTGTCCTGATGGGAGCAATGGGTTTGTACTGCAGAATAGTGAGAAAGGACTCCAATGGGGACAGGGCTTGATTTTAGAGAGCCTCAGCAGTTAGACCGAGCAATTTTATATTTGACGAAATGGGCAGAACCGTTGGAAATGCTCGTGCACTGGGGTAAAAGGATGAAAGCAAAGCTTTAAGAACATTAGTCTGGCTATTACGGTATGTTGGATGAATTGGAGGCAGAGAGACTGCATTTAGGAAGGTTTCAGAGCAACAAAAGAATGAAAAGCCACAGACCACGCTTATAAGAATGGACAGTAAGAGGCAAAACCAAGGAATTCTTTGAAGGAAGAACAAACAAGAGATTGGTGACAGACAGCATTTATATTCACAAAGCTAAACAGCTGGGAGGGGAGGGAGACATGTAGTTGAAAACACAGATATTCCCAATTACATATTCAGTTCTTATGTTAGATGAGCCATACATCCACATTTTTAAAATGTTCTTTGTTTTCTGATACTTGATGGCTATTTTGTAGACTCAAACATGCCATGTATGCTCAGGGTCAATAATATTCAAAAACAAGCTAGTAAATTTTGACTAGATTCAAGGGTTAGTTAGTGTGATACTAAATCGTAAGGATAGTTTTGATAGAGCCTTAAATAAACTTTAGGAATTAAAGATTAAAAATGATTTTACAATGTCTTTCTATCATGAGTACTCCTGGAATGACCTGCTTGCCTCCACTCACCTGGGAATAATATACAAGGGACCGTTAACAAAAAATGTGAATTTTATATATTTATTCTTCTGGCCAGGAGAGATAGTGGGTCGGTAGGTCCTGTTCTTCTGTTTCTTGGAAGAGTAGAATTTGTCTAGAGACAGAATGATGTACTGTATTGTAGACAAAAGAGCTATTTTGAAGCCAAGCTGACTTGGGCACTAATTTCATCTCTGCTATTTAGCATCTGTGTAATTTGGGCAAAGAGACTTCACCTGTGAGTTGCTCGATTTCTTATTTGCAAAACAGGGGTAACAGTACATAACTCATGAGGCTGTTTGCAACACTTCAGTGAGGTAACATGGTATTAATGACAGCCATGTGGAAGGTACCCAGGAAATGCTAGTTCCCCTCCTTAAAAAACTTTAAGAAAGGCTCATTTGCTTAGCTAAGCCCTAGACAGGTTATTTTGATGAAACCTTAGGGAACTAGTGCAGAATTTATTGGGGGTTGGGAAAAAATGTATGTGTAACCAACACTACCTCTTATCGAATTACTCCAGGGCATTGCCTCTAGTAGACGAGCAAGGCCAGAGACAGAGACAGTGTGCACAGTCGTCCGTGACTCCTAAAGAAAAGTGAGAAACTAAGCAAGGAAGTCAATCCAAGCCATCAAGTATAATTCCATCCCAAGTTTGAGCAGATTTATTTCCATTTTTGAAGGAAAGTAATTGTATCAGTGAATAGATAGAAGGGTCAACAACACAAAGATGAAGAACGGACCAAATCATGGTAATGGGGCAATAAATTCAGTGCTTCTGAGGAAGCCAAAAATGGAAATATAAAAATCAACACAATATGTCTGACTTTGTTTTTGGAGGCAGATGTTACTGTGGCTTAGATGGCAAATCCTCATTCACAAAGTGAATGATTGTGTCGTAGGCTGCATAGGAAATGCTGATTTAGTATTTGGGAGATTTTTATTAAGAAATTCAATCTAAGTTTGGTGGAAAACAAGGACGAGTGATTAATAATCAAACTGAAGGATGAAAAAGGGACAAAGCAAGTTTGAATAAAGGAAGAAAAATGAAGCAGAAACTCATTTAAGGAAGCCAGGCTAAATTATGTCCTTCAAGCCTGCATAAGTAGCTCCAAACAGGAATAGCAATTAATGAGGTAATGGCCTAGGATTTAGAAAACCAATAACTTTTCTTCTGTGTGTATTCTGGGTGTAGACATACTGACACAACAATATAAAATTATTAGTTGTTAAAACTGAAGGAGTTTTACCTTAAAACGAGGACAAACATAAGCCAAATAGCTCATATATATCATTTAATTTGTTCATGAATCCAGCTTGAAAGAAAGGAAAAAATACATAAAAGGAGCAGTGTAAAGAGATTTCAGAGGGAACAATTCTTTGAAGACATTTTAGACTAAGATGAGAATCTCTGACTTCATACAGACCAAGGGAGGGAGCCAATATCACCCTTTGAGAATGGCAAATGAGGGCCAAGGAATGGAAGGGAATGATTTTTGAAGACAGTTTTATTGAAAACCGTCCAATTATGTGCTCCTTGAGAGCTGACATCATGCCTCTTTAGTACGCATTAGTAATGTGTTTGGGGTACTCATTTGGTGCTTTTTGAATTATCCTAATTCCAGAAATTGAAACCTGAAAGGAGATGGTAAGGATTTAAAGGAATTCCACTTCTCTATAATTTGAATAGAATGCTTATTATGATGCCAGCTACAAAATTAAGCCAGGTTTTAGGAACTCAACTCTTTGATATTCCAGAGCCTTGCCCCATGCTCCTGGTATATTTTTCTTTCTACTTTTTGTCCACTTGAGATTGAAAATTGATTCAGAGGACCATTACGTAGACAAATACCTATGGATTTGTCCACCAATACAGTGCCCCATCTGTGACAAGTTTTATTATTTAGAATTTAAGTGTGCAATTAGTGGGGGAAAAGATCTAGAAAATACTAAGGAGTTAGTCACAAATTGACTTAGTGCATATTGAGTGAATGGCTGTCAATATCTCCCTCAGCAACGCCATGGGAAGGGCACTGAGCCACAGGCACACACACCAACCTCAGGACCTTCACACTCTCCTCTCAACCGTCACTGAGCCTCCTTCTGATGTTGGGTGGGCTGACCCGCAGACAGGAAGTAGTGGGGAGCCAGGGGGTAAGCCCCTCTCAGGTAATGGAGAATTGACTGGAGAAATCAGAGGCCATTTCTAGCTCCCAAAGTTTATGGATATTAACCTAGTTTGAGAGCAAACCCTCCAAAGAACTTAGCTGAAATCATCTCATAAATCTTTTCAGATAAGTTAGGAAACCAGGTCTGAAGAGGTTTCACGATGAATGATAAAACACGGGCGGCTGCATGGCATGCCCCCGAGGAAAGCAAGAGAGGGATGTGGAATGAGAGTCAAACTCTGTCTGCACTTAAAGGGCAACATGACAACCCCCTCCCCCACAAACTCCTGCAGCTGTTGTTTTAATGGCTTATTTATGGTGTTACAGAGCCAGTCATGTTTACTCTGTCCCACAGTTAGTTATTATACACAGGGACTCAGTGAATGAATTCTTCCCAGTGAAGAAACAAACTTCCTTGCTATAATGGGGTAGTAGTTTTTCCTACTACCCCGTTACTGAAACCAATCATTATTTTCTGGGACTACTGAAATTATTTAGGAATCCCCTGTCCCTGGGCAGACAGACCCAAAGTTTTCAGCTGACCTTCACTGCTTCTGCCATTAGGGCAGTAAATCTCCCTTGAGGGCAGACAGCACTTGGGTAATTTTAGAGAGGGCAAAGGAGCAGAATTATAGGTTGTCTGGGAAGGGCTGAAAGATTAGACCTCTAGAGGGAAAAACTAAAATGAATCATCTCAAAGGGCAACTACTACTTAGGGTCAAAGTTTAAATGTCTGTAACCAGTGTTTTAGTTTGACTTGCTGCTGGGATAATTAATGCTCTCAGTTCTTGGAACAATTGAAAATAAAGCATTACATTTAGAACAGCTGAATTCATTTCAGAAAACAAAAAGGATGTTCATTAAGAAAAAGAAACAAATCTACAGTCACTGAGCACATGAATACATGAAGACAAATACTAATGACTTACTTTTCTGAAATGAGTAATTTCCTTTATTTTAAACTATAAAAGGATATGATGGATTTCTTTAGAACAAGAATGGTGGAATATTAGGGTAAGTCCTCCACTTTTTAAATGCTTCTTTCTGCATGTAACTTAATTTGTATACATGTTAAAGCTTTGATTTCAAGAGCCACAGAAGATCTTGGAAGGAATCAGAGGCTTCTGATCCTACTATCTAGGGATCGGGTTGCAGACCCTGAGCCTGAGGCAACATATCTCAAATGTTTGTCATGCGCTGTCTACTGAACACGTGGCTTAACCAACAAGGTAGTGCCTTTTTTTTTTTTTTTTAAATAGTCACTTGTATTCATCAATGCAGTGGTTTTTTTGTTGTTGTTTTTTTGGCTGTGCGGCATTCGGTATCTCAGGGATCTGACCAGGGATCTAACCTGTGCCCCTTGCATTGGAAGTGCAGAGTCTTAACCGCTGGACCACCAGGGACGCCCCAAGGTAGTGCCTTAAAGTCACCTTTGTCCTTAGCAGCAAGTAGGCTAGCACTGCATGTTTAATAATCTAGATAGATTTTAAATATTTCTAGTTTTTATAAAATTAATACAATGCCTGATAATTGGAGAGCAAGAATATAAAATATTTTGCTGTATCAGAAAAAAACCCTTAAATCCTAGTCTTATCTATTATAGTCTGATTGAGTTAATTAGTCCCAACATATACCGGGAAATAGATTTAACATTAATGTTTGGGAATGGGAAACTTTAAAAATTCAAGTTTTCCAGATATTCCTAATTCTCTAAGTATTTGTAGTCAATTTGATAACGTATAAATAAAAAGTGTGAAGTAGAAATCCACGACATAGGAAGGCATTTGTAAGTCACAAAGAGACTTGTAAACATTATTTTCAGGTGTTGGCTGAGAATCAGTTTAACTGAACAGTGAGCGTCTTTGTGGGTGACAGACTAACCCCAGACGCCTCTGATGACAAGGATGTGCCACTGCACCTGGGACAGTTGGCGCTCTCCGTTCTCTGATTTGGGGCAAGTAATTCTTCATCTCTGCCTCAGTTTCCGCATTGTCCAACTTCTCAGAATAGTTATGCCTTTCAAATGTCCTATGGGAAAGTGCAGTGAAAATGAGATCTCTCATTTTTATGGCTGCTATTGCTTCTTCTAAACCAGATTAGCAGAGGGAATGAGTGGCTTTGGTCATGGTCAAGCTAGCTGCCTCTGGCTATGTCAACCTTGGCTTCTAATGAGATCCCTCTGGACCCCGAGAAGGAGCCTGGATGTCTGGTCTGTCACTATCAAGACCTGGCAGATGGAATCAGAAGCAATTATGCAGATAAAGCTAAACTCCTCCTCTGCAAAAAAAAACCCCAACAAACAAAAACACCCTTCATTCCTGGCAGCTAATTTCATCAGATATCTTGAGAGGAAATATTACAAAAAATTTTTTTCTCTATTATTGCTATGTCACCTCAGTTCTCTGCTTTTCTTATTTTTACACTTTTCATGAAAATAAGCTCTTGCATCTCCATCTTCTAGGGCTAGTAACCAAAGTAGAGTTTTATGGATGCCACAGAGCAGAGCTGTCTATTTCCTTGTGTGAAGACCCATCTCTGGGGAAAGGCTTGGCCCACACAGTGACCCAAACCAGCTTTAATGAAATAGCCAGACGATGACAATGATCTCAGTCCTTCCACAGGCTTAAATCATTGCTTGATTGTGTCCAGCTGGCAGTAGTAAAATTTTGTTGACTGGGGCTCCACGTGTGTTTCTTTTTTTTTTTCCCACGGGTGTTTCTTGATCCATCCTTAACCTTTCTTCATCTTGTTATTTTAATAACCTTCCAAAGAGCGTTGTACCTTCCACGAATCTAACAGTTAGATCTCCACCTCTGAGTGACTTGATCAGCTTGTAGGTTATGTTTGTGTGCGGCTTGCAGAGTTCAGCTCTCTATGCTCATTAGAGCTAACTGTACACAGACACCTTCTGTGTGCGGTGTCTGAAGCCCCACGTCAGGCCTGGCATGGTATTTACATCCTTTGATAACACGATTATTGAGGATTAAGAAGTATAAGTAAAATGACAGTCCATGACAATCAGTTCATCAACAACACTGAAGGAAGCGTGCTTTCTTAAAGGCATAGAACTGTGTGCCAAGCACCTGATGCTTAGAGATTTGCTGGAATGGATAAACCCTCTCTCTTCCCAGAGCGGCGGGTAATGTCATTTGGCTGAAAGTCGGTCTTTAATTATGGTGAGACTGCTTAGTGCACCCTGATGGTCTTACTGCTTGCTCTTCCCCATTAATTCTGAAGTTGTAACCCAAGTCCAGAGCTGTTTTGGTGTGACCCTGAGGTTACTTGAGTTTCGCATTTGTGTTTAAGTAAATAATTGTGATCAGTAATTTCCCTCTGGAACCCTTGGAGTATGGCAATTACATGAAATCTGCTTGGCTCGGTCATGCATGCCCAGAGTTAGAAATAAGTGCATAAGGCATTTGGAATGATAATTCCCAAGATATGCCTGAGCCCCTCAATAGCTCTGTGTTCCTTCTCTGGCTCATCAATATTCTTATTGTCAGTTTTAATTGCACAAGCTCAAGGAGATAAGGAAAATGGAAGGTATATTCTTTTAAGCCACAGAAAAGATGGTTTCTATTCTCTACCACTAAGCTGAAACCATATATTTGCTCCAAGTATAAAAGCTAATGCTTGGGGCAATATTTTCTTGTTTGACTTTTTTTTTTTTTGGCTGAAAAAGTATATTGATATTTCTAAAGTAAACTGTGCTGTAACTAGCGAGGAGACAGGCTGGGTTGGGAAAATGAACTAAATAAAGTGTTTGCCTGAGTACCCATTTAGAAGAGTATTCACAGTCTCAACAGCTCTTAAAGGAAGGCAGTACATAATCAATAATGATGTACTGTTTGGTTTTCTAAAAACCAAAACTTCTGGGTAGCAAATGCACAGTTCTCTGAGAAATCAGTGGACGTTAATTTCACCGAACCACAAGTCACATTTATAACAAGTGGAGAGAAATAAAAATCTTGACACATCAACTTCATAAAAATTAGGTAAGTATTTAATTAGGCAGCCTATTTTGCTGCCTTGTAGAAATTCTAGAAGGTCTCGTGTCCTAGAATACAAATAGTACTACAGTGTTTTATGATGACTAAACCACAAACTGATGTTATAACCTCAAATAATTTAAGAAATGACAAAACATGATAAAGTGGATCAAATAGGCAATAAAATAGAAAGGCTCCAAATCTGCTAAAAATAAAACTCTGTCAAATTTCACCATGCAACTTCATAACTATTAGACACTGAGCAAATCCCTTAATATCCCTGAGCTTCAGTTCCTTCATCTATGAAACAGAGATTCCCATACTTTACTCAGGTCAGAGGGTTACTGTGGAGACAAATGAAATATTTATGACAGTGTACTTAAAAACCATAATGCGCAGTACAAATGGTATTCTAACAATATTTAACATCACATGGCAAAAGTTCTTTAAGGATTGTAACCTTTGCTATTACTGTAAAGAGCTCACTAGCACGCTGGTCATGGTCACATTTTTAATTTTCTTCATAGATATTTATGCCTATAATTTGGATCAATGGTCTACAGTAGGATATTAGTGACTAATGATCTAAATAGCCTAGCTTCCCATAAATGTGGATAACAGTTAATTCAATAAGCTGTCCTACACATATATTCTTTCTGAAAATGAATCAAAATGGAAAACTATTAAAATAGCCAATGTGGCTAGAACTCAAAGAGGCACAATAGAAAGATCAGTGCATAGAGAAGGTAGTAAAGAGGATAATGATGCCTTTCTTGCTCTGTCAACTTGCTGTGTGATATCTTCTAAATCCCTTCTGATTCCCAGCTGCCTGTGAAGCTTGATGAAGACAAGGATAACAGCTATGAAGTACTCTTTAGGAAAAATTTATTAGAGAGGGGGCGAAGGGGAAAAAGTCAGCCAGATGGGTTCCTGTAAAGTTGAGCCTTGGCCGCACGACTACTGCCCTTGGTGGAGGGGTTAGGGAGGCCTGAGAAGGGGCAGCTGTGAGCCCTTAGCGGGTGACATTGCCAGTGGCCTGGGTGATGAGCACCAGCCAGCAAAGGGCTCCTAGGTGACGCACCAAACAGCATCTACCACAACTGCCATACACTTTCTTACAAAAAGCTATTCTCTAACAGAAGTCAGGTAAATGTGTATTACAAACAAATTCTCTTGAAAGTTACTTTCTGCTCTTTCTGTCTCATCTTAGTCAAGCCACTTTGGACTTTGCCTTAGAACCTGGTAAGTGGGCTTATCTTCTCACACATATCCAGCCCATGGCCGTTTCAGTAACAATACCATCTTGCCGTACAGGGTCTACCCTGCAAGGAAAATGTGAAGTTGATTAAAATGGCTTTGACAACTAAGATATTGTTTCTCCTTTTTCATGTTACCTTCCCACTATCCATTTTCCATAAGTATCCAATTTACTCTCTGATTGACTGTCTAGGGCCAGCAGGGTGAAAAGCTGTCTTCAAAACTAGGTATTAAGGGGGCTTCCCTGGTGGCGCAGTGGTTGAGAGTCCGCCTGCCGATGCAGGGGACGCGGGTTCGTGCCCCGGTCTGGGAGGATCCCACATGACGCGGAGTGGCTGGGCCCGTGAGCCATGGCCGCTGAGCCTGTGCTCCGCAGCGGGAGAGGCCACAGCAGTGAGAGGCCCGCGTACCGCAAAAACAAACAGACAAACAAAAAAACCCTAGGTATTAGGCATTTAATTATGTAAGTTTCAGACCAAAAATATGTAACTAATAGTAAAGCAAAACTCAGAGTGCCTTTATCAAAGAGCCCTTCCCTCCCTAAAAAATTTCCAGAAATATATATTTTGGAAGCTAAATAACTTTCGTTTGGGACATGCCACACAGTTTATCTTCATCTGAGAATGTTGTCATAAACATTTTGTAGTTTTCTGATTTCTGTTTATTGCCTGCCCTCCACTTGACTGTAAATACTGCAGGTGTAGGTGTCTTTCCTGTTCACCACCGTATCACCAACACCCAGCCCAGTGCCTGGTTCATCGCAGTGGTGAAAAATTATTTGTTGAAAAAAAATTATGACCCTCAGTCTATTGCACCTTTAAAAATTCCTGGAGTAGTGAAGCCTGTTTAAATGCATTAATTCAGTGTCTCTTAAATGAATTTATGCACAGACCTACTCTTCTCCCCCAACCCCCATCTGGAATATATTTTGGGGAACACTACCTTAAAGCAAGAAAAACAATTCAATAGAGGTTGGGATGTGACCTTGGTCTAGGTGGTGATTGTGCCGGTCATTCACCTTCCGCCCTTCCCCAAATCCGTTCTCCACCTTCTTCTACGCTGACCTTACAGGCTCCATCATCTGGGCTTTAACAACCCCTGGTTTCTGGTTGGATTTGGCCAATGTGAGGCAATGCAAGAGATGAAAGGGCAGGAGGAGAGAGGAATTTCTTTCCTTCTCCCCCTGCTCCCACTGCAGTTCTGTCTTGTGGCTGCAACCCTCCATGACAATTGCTTCTCCCCAGGAGAATCCCTTCCATTCTCTAAGCTCACCCAGGCTCCAGTAACATGTTTCCTTCCTCCTCCCATCTCAGTTCTCAGGGAGGTAATGACTTCCTCAGGTGCTATCCTTGGGATCCTCAACTTTGCCTGTAAGTTTCCTCAATTATATCCCAACTTCCCTAAAGAATCCTTCTGTTATAGTCTCTCCAGATGCCACCATGCCTTCTGTTTCCTGGGGCCCCTGACTATACAGTGATGGCTTCTTCAGTCTGGAATGGACTGCCAAGGGGAAATCGAACACCTTCCTGGCAGAGTTAGAGCTTCACATTGTGGTTTCATTATTTTGATTGAAGTTTTACGAATTCCCAGAATTTCATCCATACCCGTACAGGTTAGCACAAAAATAAATCCCAGAACCAAAGTAAAGTACTCTTATGAGTTATTCATCTTTCTGGTTCCCAGTTGGGAGGTGAACTATGTATTAGATGGTTTTAATCTATTCCTCACACAGATTCTGAACTTCAAAGAAAATAGGAACTTATTCCTTGGGGCCATCACTCCTCATTTCTAATATAGTTCAGGACACTGTATGCACTCATTGCACATTCATTCAACTCATGTATTCATTTAGATGATGGCCACAGCTGCTGAGAGTAGAAAATTAGCTTCAGACTCAAGGGTAACATTTGGCAGCACTGTGGACAAAGGGAAAGACGGGCACATTTGTGAAAAGAAGGTACCAAATCCCCAGGTGTAATGTTTAGCATCTTTTTACGTGGCATAAAGATGGGACTAATATACTTACTTTTTATTATGACAGATGGCAATAATTAGGATCTGTCTAGTGGTGGTAGAATAATACAAGTGCTCTTTGGGTCTATGAGCATATGCTCTGTAGGTAGGGGTGATGATGTCACTGCACGAACTGTTGCTTTTCGAACTAGCTTCAATAGGTATATTTGCCTTAGAAATCAATGGACTCAGAAAATCAGATAATGTTGCAAAATAAAGTTCCCTAAGATGTGTGGAGAGAAAACTTCCCATTCTGATGAATGGGCTATAGAAACCCATGCCTTGTGGAGGTCCCCACTGGCTGTCATGAGCAGTAGGAGGAGGTTATGATTAGGGGACAACTAGTCACAGACGTGTCCCTTCAAACAAGTCCTTAAGGCTGGTCAGGTAGCAACCTGCTATTTAGCATCTCAGGAAGCCTCCAGCAGCGTTAATACAAACACAGTCAATTACAGCCGGTCTTTTCCATCAAAGATTTTTGTGAGGCGTAAACCCAATATAACCACTGTTTCTGTTTTGATCTCTTTTGCTCCTTAGCCCATTTCTTCTTGGCATAGTTTCTATCACCTTGGAGATTATTTTACAGGATAAAATGGTTGCTTTCTAGTTTTGTGGGTCCTTGATATGGGTTATGTGCTTCCCTTCTGTGGAACTGGTTTGTAGGATTTCAGGCTAAACCTGTTTGGGCAGCTAAACTTGTGATGAAAATAATAATAACCCAGTTCTCCTATTCTTGCTTATAAGTATTTATTTTAATAATCATTTGTTTGTATGCTTATCTCCTTCTCAAAGTATTAGTTCCCTGAGAGCCTGTCTCTTTAGTCTTTATGTTGTCTTAGGAGCTGACTCTTCCCAGGACGACTAAGGGTGGAAACAACCCATCCCCCCAGGGAAAGCCCAACCCTGGCTTTTTATCTCCACCAGAAAAATGATATCAGAATCTACAGGTATATTCCCCAAAGTCTGAGTTACTCAGTCTTGACACCATGTGCAGGACATCAACAGTTTAGTATAATAGCTATAATAGCTTTATTTTATTCCAAGTAGGTTAAGCTAATATTTCTTATCCTCCCTTACATATACCAAGCACTGTGCTAGGTTAATTACCTACTCTATTAAGGAAGAAGTAGATTGATGTGGCTGAGAGTATTTAAGTAGAGAAACTTCAAAATATATTAAAAACCGCCAGGGAAATTCGAATTTCAGCAACAAGCATTTGGGGTGTATAGGTGGGATTTGACTAGTTGGGAGTGAGATATACATTTTGGGAGCTAATTCAATAGCATGAATAGCAAAGCCTGGAGTAAAGTGATATTGGAAGGTAGGAGACCAGTTGAGAGACCCTTGCAATAGGCCAGAGAAGGTATGACATCACATAACATGGGCCTCACTAGGATGAGGCCATGTGGACTGGAGAAGAATGTTCAGATATGAGCCTGTCAAAGATACGCATTAGGGAAGAGGGAGAAATCAAGGAAGACCCCAAGGTTTCCTAGCTGATGGTGGACGGGGTGGGGAGATAGCAGATGACAGAGAAGGAATGGACAGTCTAGAAAGTGGAAGAAACGATCAGCTTGCTCTACCACATCCCTCTTCCTCTTCCTGAAAACACTCATAGCTAGGAGCTTCTGAAACCTAATACCAAATTCAGTTTTTGAGGATTCAATTCACTAAGGGAGGAAGTGTTGAACCAGATTCTAAGCCTCCCTGAGCTCCTGCCTCTTGTATTCTTCATGAATCATAATATTTACTAGAAGGGGAACTGTACTTTCTAATTCCCATTCCAATTTGCTGTCCTCATGGAGAATCTTATTTTTGCAACACCATTAGACATTCTAAATTTGGCATTTCCCAACTCCCATCAGCATAAGTGATAGTTTTAATGTTTCTTAAATACAGTGTTTGGGCATTTCATTATATTATGCAAACTTAGTAAACAGCTATTTCAAGACAGGGCTGATTAAACTGAATCTGCAAGGTATGGTATTTATTAGTATTGTATTTTCAGAACCAAGTGATATAGTGTCCTAGCTCTTGAAGTTGAAAGACGAGTGGTGCCTAGAAAGTGATTTAACAGTGATGACGGCTGGTGTTTAATGAAATAGTTGTTTTGATGATTTCTTGTAGAACTGATTAGACCCCCGAGGGGCTGGCTGAGAGAGAGAGAGACACGTGTACTCTCCTTTTTTCCTTTCCGTCACTCACATAGCCCCATGGATGCTCCTCACGCATTTTAGAATTTTTGCTCTTTTTCACATTGCTAGATGTCCTGTCAGCTAAAAGAGTTGCTGACCAGGGAGAATCCCAGCACTGCAGATGCTGTAGATGAAGACGGCTGTAGACAAGGGACCGAGGGATTGTGGAGGGAAGATGATGGATGGAAATGTTGAAAATAAAATACATCTTTATGCTGGTCCTTCAGCTAAAGCCATGATGTCTTTTTAGCGTTCACCCTTCTGTCACGTGATGAGGTGCCTACAGAGTCCCATGCCTACCGTGCTGCTGTTAATTTCTTCAGGTTTCTTTGTAAAAATAAGGTGTCCGTGGCAATATATTCTAAAATCTTTCTCATCCTCTGTATCCCTCTCCCTATTTGTATGCCTTTTCTTGTTTTTAAGGAATTCAGAGTGAAAATATATTCGTTACTGGATGGTTTCTGGTCTATGAAATGTGCCTTCATTCCAGATATTATCTGTAACAAGATTCCACAGCCAGGCTGTTGTTTCAGAGACTGACTGGTGAGGTAGCAGTTTGAGGCCTGATTTAAGATTTTTGGTAAGATTTCACCAGACCATGTCTCAAGATCATCACCAGAGACTTTCTTTCTGTCTGTGGCCACCTGGATGTTACGTGCAAAACACTATACTAGTTTGATCATATATAAATCCCACTGGTAGCCTGCTTCAGGGAAAGTGGTTGCTCTTGGCCTATCTGCCTTTTCCAGAGCTCCTATGAATATCTTAAAAATGGATATCCTGCATAGAAATGTACTTTTCAGGACGTAATAGAGGACAAATTAAAAATCTGTGAGTTTCATATGCATGACTTTTCTCCTGGTATCTCAAATTCTAGTCTGTGAATAGCCTCCCTTCCTCCCTTGGGCCTGAAGTGGGTGATGCTGTCTTGGGTTGAATATCCCAGGGCTTCAGTTCTGGGAATCATTTCTATACCTCCCGGAAACCATGGGGATCGACCTAGTCTATGGTATATTTTCAACTGTGTGGTTGGGTCTTTGGTTATTTTGGAATCAATACATTTTTTTCCTTTTTCTGCTCTTTGTCATCCCTTTTCTTTTTTGCCCCTAGGATTTTTCCTTCTCTCTAGTTGTTCCTCTGTACCATTTGTGTCTGCACATCTGTGTATCATCTCCATTTCCTACTGGTAAAGGCTTGTGGTTAAATTCTCAACTATTTATATGCTCTTTGCTGAAAAAGACGTTACTTTTTGTCATTTCTGCATCTTTTCCTTTCAGGAGCTAGCTGCCCTTCCCCTATCTGGTGGCGCTGTCTGACCACCTGGTCTCACCGCCTCTGGTACCCAGCTCTGGTTGGTCCAGCCCTTTAGTCTGCACCTGATTCGCTCAGGTATGGGCATGTAACCTAAGTCAAGCCAGTCATAGTTCTTTCCAGGATTTTTGTGAGATCTTTCAGGGAAGTGGCCCATTTTCATGCTTTTTTTGGGATAGTTAACTGCACGGAGAGTAAAGCTTAGGACCGGCAAGTATTACCTTTGTTACATCAGAGGGGAGCCTCCCTCAGAATGAAGCCAACACAGAGAAAAGCAAAGCCAAGAGAGAGAGGGCTGCGTTGAGTCCTTGACATGGTTGAGCCCCAGGCTCCCAGCCACTTCTTCTCAGGTACATGGGCCAATAAGTTCCCTTTTCTGTGTAAGCTACTTTGAGTTTCTGTCCCAGCACCTAAAAGATTTCTGACTAAACCACAAACACAAAATGCCAGTTATAAGTCAAGAAATGTCACCTTAAACAAGAGAAGGTCTCACTAGCCTACGACTAGAAATATAATTTCACATATATTTAGTACCGAACTGTGAATGAGAGGGACTAAATTCTTTCTTACCCTCCAGAAGGTGGGGACAACAAGCCCAGGTGTCCCTAGTTATACCCGGTCCTGCTGAGTGCTTTTCACCAGTGCTCAGAAACAGGTCGCTCACAGGGGTCCCTAGCATTTTGGTTCCTCATCATGCTGCCGCATCACTTTTTTTTAAAGCCCCAAAGTTCTGTCCCCCTCAGGTCACTGCATCAAACACAAGTCTGGCCCTTGTGAGGCAGAATGGAGGCTGCTCTTCCCTTTACCATTCCTTTTCAAGACTGAGAGACGGTCCTTCTCTTGATCTGGACACCACAACTGTGAGCAGAGCCTACCTTACCCATGTGTGGGTTGGCTGTCCTCATAGCCCACAGGCCCAGCGTGGAGAGGCCAGGCCACTCCGAGTTCTCTAGGTGTGTCCAGCCCTCAGAGCCAAGACCCAGGAGAAGCGTGCAATTTCTAGTTCCTCCAGTCTAAGGCCTGCCTCTCCAAGCCTTATTTCCTGTTCCAGAAGCAACTTAGATCGTTGACAGAGGCAATGCCTTCTCCACGTGGGGAAAGCCTACGCCATGCACGAGAGCACGGTGCTGCTCACTGGCCCCAGTGGGCTAACGACTCAGAACGTACTGACCAACACCAGCGCCTGCAGCCTTCAGTGACACCTTGTGTGGGACAGCGCCAGTCCAGTCCAGTCAGTTCTGTTGAATTACTCCCTCCAGTGCCTTTCTCCCAGTAAGAGGTGGAGATCACCCCTTAACATATACTACAGTCTTCATGCTTCCAACTTAAGACACACTCCTGAACACTGCCTAGAATTGAGTTCGAAGAAAAAGAAAGAGGGTGCAGTGTAGAGAGTAAAGGGAGTGTGTGTTGGGATGTAGGTAGGTATGGTCGTCAAAGAAGGGGCATCTAAACAGGAGACATCAGAGCTGGTTCCTGAGGGAGTAGAAGGAGCCAGGAAGAGAAAACATTATGTTCCCAGAAGTGCAAGAGACTCAAGATTTTCAAAAAGGTGAAGGGAAGCCGTGTACAGTGGGAGAGAGAGAGAATGGTAGGGAGGTAGGCAGGAGTCACACCATGCAAACAGTTTACAGATGTTTGAATTTTATTCTAAATGCAATGAGAAGCCACTGAAGAGTTCTACATGGTCAGATACTTAATCAGATTCATGCATTTAAAAGACTAGTTTGGTTTCTGTATGGAGAATGGATAAGAGGAGGCAACATGGTAAAGAAGGGAACCCAGTGAAAAGGCTTTTGCAGTGGCTCAAGTCAAAGATGATGGTGGCTTGGCCAGGGTGGTGAAATAGAGATGGAGAGATGGAGACTGATTTGAGATATTTTGCAGGTAAAAGAGACATTTTATTGATTATTTGTTGTAGGGAGTGTGGGAAAGTGGCATCAAGAATGATTCCTAAGTCTCTGGATTACACCATCGGATGGATGGTGGCACCAGTTACTAAGAGGGAGAAGACCAGGGGAGGAAAAGTTTTTGAAAAGTGGGGGTAGGAATCAAAAGTTCAGTTTTAAGGACAATTTTGAGATACAAGAGATTCACATGGAGACATGATATAGGTTGGTGAACAGACCAGAGAGCATTTCAGAGCCTGGAGATTATTTGGGAAACCTCAGCATGTTGGTGATAGTTAAGCCATGCAATGGGATGAGATCACCTGAGGACAAGGCCCTGGATTAAGCCTTAGAAACTCCAATAATTGACGGTGAGGTAAAGGAAGAGAAATTGGCAAAACAGACTATGGAGAAGCTGCTAAGGAGGAAAACCTAGAGAACACAGGATCCAAAAGGCCAGCAAAAGAATACCTTCAGATGAAGGACAGCTTAGCTGTGAGAGCTAGAAGAAGAGCTCAGAGAAGTGAGCACTGGGTTTTGCCACACGCAGGTGATGGGTGGCCTTGCCAAGGGTTCTTTTTGGTGGAATAGAAGAGACAGAAGTCAGATTGGGTTGAGGAGTGAATGGGAGAGGAGGAAGTCGAGACAGCAAAGGTGGAGAATTAATTCAGGGACTTTGTAAAGGGAAGTAGGGAAAAGGGAGTAGTCACTGGAAAAAAAAGTGGGGCCTGAAGTGTTTTTATTTTCTTAGATAGGAAGTACTAGACAGTATTTACTGATAGGAATTACGGAATTAGGGGAAAAGTAAATAAGGACTCAGGACATTGAGAATGACAAAGAGAATGAAGTTCTTAAGAAGGGATAGTCAATAGTAGTGCTTTTCAAATGTTGGTGTACGTGGGCCTGTAAATCCCCCCAGGAAGCTTGTGAAATGGCAGATTCTGATTCAGCGGGTCTGGCGGGGTGGGGGGAGGTGAGGGTGGAGGGATGAGATTTTGCATTTCTAACAGTTTCCCAGGTGATACTGATGATGCTGGTCTAAAGACGACTTTGAGTAGCAAGGGTGGAGCAAAAAGGGATATGCTTTTAAATGAAAAAATGGAGAAGAGAAAAGAGGGCATACAAGCCATCTCCGAGAGGGGAAAAGTAAGCCCTAAAGAACTGTAGTTAAATTTCTGGGCAGAGTTGAGGGCCTATTTGAGGTTTGCAAGTATGAACCTAATGCGAAACCAGTCTACAACATTTCGTAGCTTGGCTGCCCACAAGGAGAGGGAGATAGTTGCATTTCTCTATTGTTGGGGTTTTGCCAATTGAGTATGAGAGTGGGAGTAGGGGTTAGAGAGGAAGGTCTTTTCCAAACTGATTGTAAGGATGATCATGGAATCTAAGCTGGACAAGAATGGAAGGGGACTTACTGTTCCTTCCAAATGTATGTCAGTTGTGATGGCAACATTAATTTCTGTGAAGAGACATGTCAAGGTCATTCTGGAAAACAAAATACTGGCTCATTATACAAGCACATGCTATTGTCTTAAAAAACACTGATTCTAATTGAGAAATGAGAGGTATCAAATAGCTATGGATTTTCTGTGATTCCTGTGTATTAGCTAAGAATGTGTTTGGCGGTAAGAAGAGATGACTCAACGAGTAGTAGCCTAAAGAGCATCTAACATAACAAGAAAGGTAGACGTACAACCATTGTTCTTTTTAATGCTCAGCAATGCCATTTTGGATCCAATTTCTTTGTATCCTTTTTGTCCTCATAGTTATTTCCACCTACTTACAAGATGGCTGCTGCTGCTCTAGACAGCCCTTCCACATTCATATCAGGAAGAAAGGAGGAGATGATGAGGCCAACTGCAATTGTCCCTTTTTATCAGAAATGCAAAATCTTTCCCAGAAACCCCTTAGCAGACTTCCACTTACATTGTATTGGCCAGAATCTCATCACATGTCCATTATGCAAGGGAAGTGGGTAAAATGAGTATTTAACTTTCCTACTTTCCATGATAGAGGTTGACAAGGGATAAAGGTGTTGGGAATGGGTGTTGGTTCAGCCCACCTATATCTGTCTCATTGAGAGCTGGCTGGAGACCTTATCTAAGTATCTCTGCTTTAGAGCAGTCAGTCCACCAGTAATATCCTATTATGTTAAATGTACTGTGCTCAGTAATAAAGAACTGTCTTCTCTTACACTTGGTTCTCCTTCTAGTCTTAGATGGCATGAAGGTCTGTGTTTGAGCAGGAATATGGAATATACTGCTCCAATAACAGAGACCTGTTATTCTCTGGGCCTGCAATAACTCTTAACTGGCTCATATTCCCAAGATAAATCAGTGGTTGTTTAGGGGAAAGAAAATAAAGAACGACAATGTTCAATAAATGTTTGCCAAATTAAGAAAGATGGAAGAGTATGAATTACAGAGGCCCCAAAGGTCTATCTACTGAAATATAACTCTGTCATCATTGCTTTCCAGATAACAGACTGTATATTTATTTGGACTAAAATTCAAATGTTATATATGTTAATTTGTAAGTCCCAGGCTTCACACAGTGATGGTTGTACATGTGTCACATTTGTAGTAATAGCTTGATTCTCGATGCTCCAAAGCCCCTGCGTGCCTAATAAGCAAGATATCTGATCTCGTCCCACAACCCTTTCTCCCCTCGTGTCCCCAGATGTCATTAGCCTTTCCCATGTATACAATGTCCACAGTCCTTTACTGAGTTCCAAAAAGGAGACAGATAGACTTTGAAAGCTCTAGGAGCAGAAACTTCTCTGTTGCAGCATAGATAATAAACCCCAAAGACAGTGCACATAAAGCAAATATGCCTAAAGCACAGATTCAGGAGCCAGATTGCCTGGGTTCTAATCTCAGCTCTGCCACTTGTTAACATATGGGACCTCGGCCAATTACTTAATCTCTATGTGCCTCAGTTTCCCCATCTGTAAATTGTAAATAATGATCATATCTTTCCTAGAGTGTTGTTTCGATGACTGAATGACTAAATCCATATAAAGAGCTTAGAGCCGTGCCTGGCACTAAATAAATACTATAGAAGTGTTTGCTATTATTATTATTACCACTACTACTACTGCTACTAATGCTACTGTCCTTATTTATATTTTTAATAACCAGCTAGTGCCTCGCACCTTGCACACTAGAGACATTCGATAAATATCTGTTGAGATGTGTTTTGAAGGAAGGAAGATAAGGGCAGTTAGATGGTGGGTGATAAGACTTGTGGTATCTATTAAAAGTGATGCTAATTTTTAGCTCAAGAAACCAGAAAGAATAAGAAAC
Organism: Neophocaena asiaeorientalis asiaeorientalis; assembly: GCF_003031525.2. Classification (NCBI taxonomy): domain Eukaryota; kingdom Metazoa; phylum Chordata; class Mammalia; order Artiodactyla; family Phocoenidae; genus Neophocaena; species Neophocaena asiaeorientalis. Next base: position 1,321,371 of record NW_020174372.1, on the reverse strand, counting down.
TGTACATGACTGCCTTAGAGAGAATATCTTCTTGCCCTCTAACTTAGATGTCAGCCCTCTGTATTCAAAAAAATGAAATCCTGTGTTTCCACTTCCTGGATTATTAAACCCCCCTAGAATGGTGACTTTCATGCCTCCAACCCCACACCTGTTTGGAAGCTCGTATGTGCTGCTCCCGAGGAGAGAGACCCACTGTCAGCTGTTTTATATACTGTGGTTTCATTGCTTCAAAAGGTTTTTTTTTTAAAAAAGTCACTGCACTAGATGAATCAAGAAAAGAGCATATGCAGCTGCTTTCCAGGGTTTCTTGTTTGGCTGACCCAGACCCAGCACCTCATGCATTTCCTGGTGGGTCTGAGTAGAGCTCTGTGTGAATTGCCCTCTGAATCAAAAACCAAGCAAATAACATGCTTGTCTAAAGACCTTTCTTCCTGCCCTCTCCTCGCTTTTTATTCCTTACTGTCCTTTTGTGCACCAGTTATGCTATACATTTTCTTTTTATGTCTTTATGGCTGCTGGGGTTGCTTTCAGAAGGATATCCTAAGATGGCAGAGAAATTAATGCATCAAGGGATTTCAAGCAGAAAAATCCATCTGACCTGGCGACAGTTGGTAAGCATTAGAGAAAATCTCACTTACTGGAGAACCATGAGTTCTGCAATTCCATTTCGGCTTACTTTGCTGCCCTTCCCAAAGCTCCGGGTTCAAAGAGAAGAGGAGAAAGCAACTTCACTGAATTTGGTCAGAGAGAGAACTTTGAAGCCCACAGCAAAGCTGTCCAGAGCAAAGGAACTGTAAGAAAAATATCTCGTTGTTGGTCCAAATCCGACTTCCTGATGCCCTGTTGCATTTTAATGAAAACTTGAAGCCATGTCCCCGACTTCCTTTTCAGCTGATGGATGGGGAGTATTGCTTCTGAAGAAGGCACACATTCTTTCTGCCTTTTTCTCCTTCTAGCTGCTTTATTGGATGTTTTAGCTCAACCACTTTTTGTTTTGTGATGAAGGCTGCACACCAGCTCATCTCGGAGTGGTGTGTGTTCTTCCACAGGGGCAGGGCCAAGGAAGAATATCTTTTTCAAGAGAGGAAAAGTGGAATTTGTCAGTGATGCAAACCAGACAGGAAGGGAAGGAAGGAGACTCTGGTTATTCACAAAAGGATTCTAAGACGCTGAAAAGTGAGCCCGACAGATTCAGTCAGCAGCTGAGGTCATCTGCCTGCAATTCAGTGATCTGGACTCTTATCACAGAGCTGATCGGACCAGGGGCCTGTGTGGGGCTGTGCACTTTTCTGTGCTTTGAAGGTCATGACAGACACTAAGGGTTTCATCAGGCAGAGTGAGGAAGACTCTCTCAGGAAGACCTTTGACCTGAGTCTTGTTCTTTTTTTTTTGCGGTACGCGGTCCTCTCACTGTTGTGGCCTCTCCCGTTGCGGGGCACAGGCTCCGGACGTGCAGGCTCAGCGACCATGGCTCACGGGTATAGCCGCTCCGCGGCATGTGGGATCTTTCCGGACCAGGGCACGAACCCGCGTCCCCTGCATCGGCAGGCAGACTCTCAAACACTGTGCCACAAGGGAAGCCCCTGAGTCTTGTTCTTTGTGTGGTTAGTCTTCCACCTGCCCCAAATTTAACTCTTCCATACAGACCTGTGAAATGGTTCTATCCTTCTTAAGCGAATCAATTGAATTTAAGAACTCAAATTAGAACTAAAGCAATTCCATTTCTATGCCAAAGTCCATTTTAGCATTGCTGTCCTGTGATGTCACCATCTCTCTGGGGGTATTGCACTTTCCTGACCAGTGTTTTCTAAAAGGGACTTTTTTTTTTTTAAACATCTTTACTGAAGTATAATTGACTTACAATGTTGTGCTAGTTTCCACCGTACAACAAAGTACATCAGCTATACATATACATATATCCCCATATCTCCTCCCTCTTGCGCCTCCCTCCCACCCTCCCTATCCCATCCCTCTAGGTGGTCACAAAGCACCGAGCTGATCTCCCTGTGCTATGCTGCTGCTTCCCACCAGCTATCTATTTTACATTTGGTAGTGTATATGTATCAATACTACTCTCTCACTTTGTCTAAAAGGGACTTTTAAAAGAAAAAGAAAGATTTCACAACAAATAATCTAATATTTTGCAGTACCTCTAAGGCTATATCTAATTTTGAGGGGAAAAACCCTAAGAAGTAATGCAATTTTGTTTATTTTTGATGTGTGGTTTAAACCTAAGAGTCAAGTAATTATTGATTGTATAACTGTGTAGCTATTAGGTACATATGCCTACTTTAGTTATTATGGTATGCCAAAGAGTTTCAATGCTTTTTGTTCATAAGATGTTTAAAATTTAGTTAGAGAAACAAAATAATCTCAAATAGCAATTAGTGAGAAGACAATGTGATAATTAACTGTATTTTAAACTGACAAAATAAAGTGCTAAAGAATCAAGTATAGAGAACAGAGTTGGGTAGGATGAGATGTTAATTGCATAGGATGGATTAAAAAGGCAAAAGCAGTTACAGAGGGACGACCATGGTACCGCTTGCTAGGGAACTGAGGAGAAAGCAGCTTTTAAAAAATCTCGTTCTTCGAGATAGGGCCATTTGTAGAGACATGGATGGACCTAGAGGCTGTCATACAGAGTGAAGTAAGTCAGAAAGAGAGAAACAAATACCGTATATTAATGCACATATGTGAAATCTAGAAAAATGGTACAGATGAACCTGTTTGCAAGACAGAAATAGAGACACAGATGTAGAGAACAAATGTATGGAACCAAGCTGGGAAAGGGGGGTGGGGTGGGATGAACTGGGAGATTGGGATTGACATATATACACTAATGTGTATAAAACAGATATCTAATGAGTTCCCTGCTGCTGTACAACACAGGGAACTCCACTTCACTGTACAGTAGAAACTAACACAACATTGTAAAACAACTATACCCCAATTAAAAACAAAATCTTCTTCTTGGTTGTATTGTATTGCTCTGCAGGTAGTTTATTATTCTTGATGTCAGATCTATTAGTTACCTTAATGTCTGGAAGAAAAGGAATATACCAATACTTCTGTAATGTGTTAGGTGGAATCTGAATGTTCCTGGGAAGGTTTACCGTGGGAAAAGAGGTGCAAATTTAAGCTTTTACAAGATTGCTTTTATCCCACTGACTAAACTCCTTCTCCTCTCTTACAAATGTTTCCTAGCTTTTCCTAAAATGTCTCACAATGTTCATGAGGACTAGTGTCAGGGGGCTTTAAAAAAAAAAGTAGATTTCTGTTACATGATTTCACTTACCATCAACCATGTTACCACTTTAAGTGGCATAAAGCTGGGCCCATCATCTCCCACGCTCAAAGCTCCGAGATGTATCAACACGTCCTTTTGAGCAATAAGGCTGCTTTTCCAGCTGTTTTGCCCTCTATTCATTAGGGAAGCTGAAAAAAACAAAGAGCAATATGAGTAACACGGTTAAAGGAGAATGGGGCAGCCCGCTGGAAGAGTTCTCATTAGTTAATGCTATCAACAAGACCCCCAAAGCCTTAGCTCTTATACTAGTCTTTTCTTAGACTCCGTCTCATCTCATTCCCTTTGGCACCTATTCCATCAGGGGCTTCATGGTAAGCTTGGGCTTATTGTTAAGGACCTGATAAAGGGATTTCTGTAAAATTCATACTTGATCTTATATTCCAATTTGTGAAGTGGATGGGAACAAAATTACTTGGATGCAGATTATTTTATGGGGTACCAGGGATCACCAGCTTTCTTTGGATCACACTATGAGAAACACTGTGCTAAGTCCATCAAGGGCATGGGCTACATTGCCTGAAAAAGAATAAGATGGGGATTTGACACTCTATATGAGTGGAAAAAGGAAGAAGCCTGAACCTGGAGTGTGGCTGGTTTTTCCTGAAGCTGGGCAGAGGCAGGAGGTGGCTGCCATGGAGTATTCTAGAGGTGGCAGAACCTCAGATGGGAGTGACTCTGTGCCTGTGGAACTAGAAACCAAGTGGCTTAAACATGGGGATCCCAGAAAAGGTTTCCTTGGCTGAGTTTGGTGAGAGTGTGAAGGATCGTTTGAGGGACTGTCAGCAGTACTAGTTGTTTTTTATGTTCTTAAAGGTTTGTGAAATAAGGAAAAAACTCCATCCCAGTTGGGTTATCCTCCATTTTCCTGGATGACGCAAGCCTGGGGTTCTTGTAAGATCCAAGAGTGGTAATGAAGCCCTGCTAAATAAACTTCTCATTAAACATGGTGAAGGAGTGTTGGAAGCAGCTTTAATTTTATTTAGAAAAATTAAGAAATATAAATGCTATTGCATTCCAGATGCCATGGGGTAATTAAGATCAGTTACAAGTCTTCAACAGAAGATCACTGAATAAAAGACCTGTTTCTGTTGGGATATGGATTTCTCTGATCTTGTTTGAGAACTGGCTTCACAGGCAAAGCAAATTTAACAAGCAAAAATGCAAACCAATTAGGAATTACTAAAGCCACACTCCCATTTGGTAAAACGAAAAAAGGAAAACCTTAACTAAACTTGGATATAGTGGAATTCATCACTATTTCCAAGCAAAGGTGACAAGCAATACTGAATGCTTCTCTGGAATTTCAGTCACTAAATATGGGGTATTTTAAAGACCTTCAGTGGCCGTGAGCACTCTTGTGAATTTCTCACTCACATCATATCAAGTATATTAAAATGAACTGATAACCACATTTAATGAAATGCATATAGAAATGTAAGAGTTGACTTGCAGTCGCAGGTTCCCATGTTGCATTTTTAAAGATAAAAACATTAGTTTTAACTTTGTGATTTTCTTTTTAATATTTGGAACCAGTCAATTTCCCCCCATACCTCTAATATTTCCACAGATCCTTGGAAATTTTGAAGGCCCCACAAGATCAAACCTATGGTGCCTAATAGAGTAAAGGACCTGTACAGATGGAGAGCTAGTGGTCAGATGTATGCTTTCTGTGGCAATTGACCTGTTGTGCTCCTCATAAAAACAGCAGTTTACAAGGGGCAATGGCCTTAAGCCAGTGTCAGATTCTATCACTTAACATGGCACAGCAATCCTTTCCTTTCCAGGTGAACTGCAAACGTATTTCATTTCAGTGGAAGGAATGTGTCTATAAGGAGGTTGAAAAAAAGTTTTTCTAATGATACAAATAAATTGAACCAGTGGCTGTTTTTCATGGCTTCCAAATGCAAAGGCATTATGATTTGATCAGGTATATTTTATAAGAATATGAAATTTCTCCTTTTTAATGAGCAGGTTTGGGGTAGCTTGAAACAGTGGAATCTTGGCAAGAATACTGGACACAGGGAGAGAAAGATGAACTTGGTTTTACTTCTCGCACTAAGGAATTGTGTGAGCTTCATTGCATCTCTTGGCCCATGCAGGCCTCAGTTACTTCCCTCGTGTAGTGAATGATTTGGAGTGAACAGGTACTGTATTTTCTAGACTTCGGTTATTTACAAAGCACTTTCATGATTTTTGCCATATTCATGTGATATCAGGCCAATAATTTTATAATACTTTCATCTGTATAAACTCCACTCTTCACTTTAACAAGTATTTGAGGAGACGTCTGCTTTTGGTCAAGATGAAATAACAGGGAGCAGATTTATCCTCCCACCTGAAACAACTAAATACACGAAGAAAATATACAAAGCAAGAATTTTCAAGACGTTGGGCATCAGGCAATGAAGGCAGTGTTACCCCAGAGAGAGGAAACAAATGCGGTGAACTCTACAATTGCCCTAGCTTATTGCCTAGAGTTTCCAGATCTTTCTAAACAATAAGCTGGGGCAATTGTAGGGTTCACTTCATTTGTTTCCGGTTGTGGTACTGGAAGGGGAATCCCGGCAGAGCCTCGCAGTTTCCCTGGGTTGAGGAAATGGAACTGGGAGTCAGCGGAAGCCAGGGTGCTAGAGAGTGAACAGCTGTACAGAGAGAAAACTCTAGATCTGAAGAAGGTTTCTCTCCAGTATTCAGCTGAGTATTGATCATGCATGCAGGTGAGGAAACTATCAAGTCTGGGGAGAGAACCATCTGAAAGTATTAGAGGGAACAATCAGCAGGGATCATAAAGGGCAGGAAATAGTGCCTATTCTCACCGCGTAGATCTCGTAATTCACAGGGCATCAGGTATACAGAAGCGTATTGCCTCAACAGTGGGGAAAGTTAGTCCTAGACTAAACTCTACTCTGGTCTCATCTAACAAAGCTTAAAAGGAAGACCTGAGAGGATCATTCTGTTTCCAGGTAACCCAACTGCATCCCAGCACAAAGTTCAAGAATATTTATTTAAAAAGAAATTATGGCCTGAACCAAAAAAAGTAAAATTCCAATTTATGGTACCCAGTCAAAAATTACCAGGAATGCAAAGAAGCATAATGAAGAGAAAAAAATCGATCAATCAAAACCAATCCAGAACTGACACAATTATAGAATTTGTTCACAAGGATATTAAATCAGTTATTATAACCATATTCCATATGTTCAAGATGCTAGAGGAAAAACTAAAGATTGTTAAGTAGAGAAGTGAAACATGAAAAAGATGCAAACTGAACTAGAGATGAAAACTACAGTGGCTGAGGTGAGAAATGTACTGGGAAGGATTAATGTCATATTGGACATTATAGAAGAAAAGACTAATGAACCTGAAGACAAAGCCACTCTGAATGAAACATAAAGGGGGAAAAAAGGATTAAAGTAGTGAACGGAGCTTCAGGGGGCTGTGGGAACAGTTTAAGCTGTCTAGCAATTATAGCCCCTGAAGGGCAGGGGAGGAGACAAAAAAATATTTGAAGGGATAATGGACGAGAATTTTCCAAATTTTGTGAAAACTATAAAGCCACAAATGCAAGGAGCTCAAAGAATCAGAAGCACAAGAAACAGAAATAGAACTACTCTAAGGCACATAATAATCAAAATGGTCAAAACCAATGATAAAGATAAAATCTTAGAAACAGCCAGGGAATAAAGACACTTTACATACAGAGGATCAAGGATAAGATGACAATGAATTTCTCATGGGAAAAATTCAAGTGAGGAGACAGTGGAGAAATATACTTAAAGTGCTAAAAGAAAAACCATCTACTTAGAATTCTGTATATGACAAAAATATCTTTCAAAAAGTAGTTTTCTTTCAGACATACAAAGATGGGAAAGAATTCATCACCAGTAGAACCACAGTACAAAAAAAATTATAGGAAGTCTTTTAGACAGAAGGAAAATGATATTTGGTAGAACTATGGATCTACACAAAGGAATGAAGAGCACTGAAAATGGTAGCTACATGGGTTAAGTATATAATGTTTTTTTCTTATTATTTATATAGTTTTAATGAATAATTGACTCAACAAAAATAGCATAATGTGGGGTTTTTAATACAGGTAAAAGTACAATATATGACAACAATAGCCCAAAGCCTGGGAGGGGAAATAAATAAAACTGCTTTTGTTAAGGTTCTTTTTTTTTTCTTTTTATAAATTTATTTATTTTTGGCTGCATTGGGTCTCCGCCGCTGCGTGCGGTCCCTCTCTAGCTGTGGCGAGCGGGGGCCACTCCTGGCTGCGGTGCGCAGGCCTCTCACCGCGGCGGCCCCTCCCACCGCGGAGCACAGGCTCCAGACGCTCGGGACTCAGCAGCTGCGGCACGTGGGGCTCAGCAGCCGTGGCCCGTGGGCTCCAGAGTGCAGGCTCAGCAGCCGTGGCACACGGACTCAGCCGCTCTGCGGCACGCGGGACCCTCCCGGACCAGGGCCCAAACCTGTGCCCCCCACACCGGCAGGCGGACTCCCAGCCACTGCACCACCAGGGAAGTCCTGTTAAGGTTCTTATATGTAAAATAGTATTATATTGATTCAAGGTGGACTTTGATAAGTGAAAGATGTATGCTATGACCCCTAAAGAAGCCTTCAAAAAATGTAACAAGGGACTATATCTAAATAAGCAAAGAGGGAAGATAAAAGGGGATCATAACACATAATCTGAGAGAAGGCAGAAAAGAAGAAAAAGAGGAAAAAGGGACAAATAGAAAGCAGACAGCAAGTTTATAGATTTTAAACCTAACCATATCAATAATCAACTTAAATTAAAATACTAAACATCCCAATTAAAAGGTAGAGATGATCAGATTGGATAAAACAAACAAGACCCAAATATATGCTGTCTGTAAGAAAACCACTTTAAAGATAAAGACACTAATGGGTTAGAAGTAAAAGGGTGAACAAAGATATGCCATATTAATTATAAGAAATCTGGACGGGCTGTATTAATATTAGACAAAGTAGGTATCACAACAGAGAATATTATCAGGGATTTTTTAGAAGTCCATTTCATACTGATAAAAGGGTCAATTCAACAAGAGGCTATATCAACTCTAAACATTTATACACCTAATAACAAAGCTTCAAAACACATGAAGCCAAAACTGATAGAACCACAAGGAGAAATAGAAAAACCCACAATTGTGGTTGCAGATTTCACCATCCTTCTCTCAATAATTGATAGATCAAGCAGGCAGAAAATCAGTCGGAAAACTTGAACACCAGTCCCAACCCAAATGACCTGACTGAAGTTTACAGAACATTCCACCTATCTACAGCCGAATACACATTCTTCTCAAGGGCACACAGAACATTTGCCAACAGAGATTGTATTCTGGGTATAACGCAAACCTCAATAAATTAAAAAGGATTCAAGGCACACACAGTGTATTCTCTGACCACAAAGGAATTAAAATAGAAATCAAAACCAGGTATCGATAACCCTGGTATTGTCTGGATAGCCAGACAATCTCCAAATATTTGGAAAATAAGTAACATGCTTCTTTGTTACCCATGGATCAAAGAAGAATTCAAAAGGGAAATTACAAAGTATTTTGAACTGAATGAAAATGAACACAACATATCAGAGTTTGTACAATTCCACTAAGGCAGAACTTAAGAGGAACTTTATAGCACTAAACCCCTATATGAGAATAGAAGAAAGATCTCAAATCAACAACTTCAGCTTCTACCTAAGAAACTAGAAAAGGAAGATGGAATTAAACCCAAAATAACCAGAAGAAAGGATTGGGCTTTATTCTGGCTACAGTTAGCTGTGTGACCTGGGCCAGCATTGTTCTTTCTGGTCCTGCCTGGTTTCATCACTTGACAAATAAGGACTGTAAACAATATCAGTGTTCACCAAATGCTGGGTCCGCCGCATAGGAATCGTAAGGGAGCCTGTTAGAAACACTAATTTCTAAGCCCTGACCCAGATCTAGGGAATCAAAATTTCTGGATAGGGCCTGAGAACCTGTGCGTTTTAAACACAGAAGTGATAGGAATGTCCAGAGTGGTAGGACCAGTGTCCTTCTCCTTGGTGGCATTCTGTTCAGTGACATGACTTCTGAGGGGATGCCAGCCAGGAAGGCTCAGCCCTAGACAGGAGGCTCTCAGCTTCAGCGTGATCCCTGCCCCATCACTCAAGTAGCCAAGCCATCATGGGGAACATAAGGGCCTGGACAATGAGAATATTAGCAATGACCAGGATGGACTAATGGTAGAGCTCTCCCATTCATCTTATAACGTTACAGAAGCCTCAGCTTCTGTGGTATTCAGCAGGTGAAAGAGTCTGATTATGATCAAGGTCGGATTCCCAGCCCTTCTAGCTTAGGGTATGATTTAATGTTTCATTTTCATTTTATTTGTGCCTATTTCTGTTCCATAATTTATTTCTTTAAGCATCAGTGCCTTTATCTCTTTGAACAACCTCAACAAATTTATGCTGACACCTTTTCAGACGATTCTCTAAGATGCGTTTCATTTGGAGTGAACTATTCTTCCAAGTCTCTTGTTTCTTGGCTGTCCTGCAAGAAATTAGCCTTTCTTCCTGTGTTTTGGAATTTTGGTTTGCAGGCTTATTTTGAGTATTCCCTCCAAACTTTTCCCTTCCTGACAAGGTTGACCGCCTAGCCCAGCCTTCCTATTCCTAAACCAGAGCCAGGTTTTACAGTTGAGCGTAGGATGTACTGCCCCTAGGGGCCATTGAGGGGTATGGCCGATCCATTTACAGAGTGGGTAGTTGGCTCAGTTCCTCAGAGTAACGCATTGTCTTTGCGCCTTGTCTCCCCAGGCTTACAGTTCTTCATCTGAAGCCATAGTCCCAGTAGAGTGAAAGCACTGTCTGCCTCTGGCATCTAACAGGAAGCCTGGCTCTGCTCCAACTCTCATTCACATTTAGAACTCCTTGTCCCACAGGGATCAAGCTCCCAGTCACTGGTGCCTACTTCCAGAGCCCAGACAACCCACAGTTTGTGTTTTCCCTTTGTGTCTGGTCCACAAGATCTTATCTTATACCAGAGCCTGGTTGGGTCTTCCTGGTTTCTTCCCTGACTCCCTCCCTTCCTTCTTCTTTCTCTCTCTTTCTCTGTCTCTTTCTTCCTGCCTTTTAAATATTTCATCTGTCATTGCTATGCGTTCAGAGTAGGAAGGTGAACTCACTGCCTCTTGATCATTATAAAAATCTGAATTAATTCATTTGAAAATGGTAAGGAAATGATATTTTTTCCAACCCCAAGTCTCTGGAGTAAGATCCACACCCCCTATCATGATTGACTCCTGTTTACTCTTCCACTTGACACAACCTGAGCATTTAACTCTTCTATTAATGCTTGTGGTATGTTATACAAGTTGGTACTTATTGATTTGTTAGAAATGTTATGTGTGTGCATGTCCTGTTCTCCAAGATAATCTGCTAACCGCCTAACAGCAGAGACCATGATTTATCATTAAAGTATTAACCAAATGACACATTTTCTGAAAGCCACACACAGAAAACCTCAATAAATACCAATTACCAGACTGATTTACCCCACCCATCTCAAATTTCCTTAATTCCTCCATCGACTGCATCATGACACAACAAAAATACTTATATATCCCCAAATAATGTTGAAATACAAAAATGGACAGCTATATTCAATATATCAATACAAATATGTACACATTTGATATTTTCAGTTTTTTCTTTTCTTGCTATGTGCTTTGAGAGTTAGTGCCCCCTGATCTTTCAACTTGGAAACCTTGCATAGTTGTCTACTATCCACTTTCCAGTGAGAGGGAGACAGAAAAATTACCAGTGAGATGGAGAGAGAAAAGGGCCTCCAGCCCTGCCCATCAGGAAATCAGCTACCTGTGACCAGAGAGCGAGTACATTCTTTCTCCAGGCAGGTGTTAACCCACCCCAGCTAGTTAAGAGCCTGCAGGGCTTCTACTTTGGGGAGATAAAGAGGCAACCTGTGTGGGGTCCCTTCTCCTCCCCCATAGAGCCATTTGTTCCTGGGGATACACCCCCTCCAGGAATCTTTCAATGCTCTTCAAACCATGGGCATGCACAATGCACCTGACCTTGTTCAAAGGCAGGGGCTGCACTGCCCCAGGCAAAGAGTAAAGAAATACAGAAAATTACATCTTTCCTTGTCTCTTTCACTCTGTTGTAAAAGGAAAGACTCTTGTGTCTGTTGACCAAAACACTTATTATTTCTTCCTTTTTTTCTTTCCACTCTGTAATGCACACCATCAGCTGTTAATGATTCAGCAATAGGAATCTTCACTTTGATAAGATGCAGCCAGTGGGAAAAAAACCGCAAAACTTTGTATCCTCTACACTTAGATCATTCATTTACCTCTGGGAAGAATGCTCTTTATGCCCCTTCATTGAATCAGGCATGGACTTTGTGTGAAACATGTTTTATCCTGTAGAAAGGCTCTTTGGAGAGTGGCATTTACTCAAAGGGAACAAATGCCTGCAGGGTGTTCTTACCGAGGCGGGGGTGGCTGGTGACAAGGTGTGACATCTGCAGAAGAAATATAGTCAAGCACTTGAGCCACCCCGTAGTTCCCAGTAGACAGAGGGCTCACTCACAAAGCAACAGTAGAAATTTGGCTTATGTTCGAAAGGCTATTTACTCAGAACTCTACCCACCTGATGGTACTGGCATTTTAACGATAAAATAGGGAAAGGGACGTGAAATCTGTGTGAGGCCACCGCTGCCAACACACACTCCTGCACACATGGGCGATCCCTGGCTTAGAGCAGCAAAGACTATAAATCCATGATAAGACGTGTGTTCATGTATCTGCATGAGAAAATGAGGGATACTTAACAAAAATGTAATTTGCTAAGTATGTGGAAGGTTATCCTTATACTCTAGGTTTTCTTTCAAGTTTTAGTTTGGGCTTTTAAAGACAAACTAGAAAGTTACTACATTCCTAAATCCCTGTAAAACAGACTTAAAACTGAGTGGCAGATTTTAAAGACACTTGTGGGTTAAGGGTGGAACACTGGGAGATGTTTTAATGTTTTATTTTCAAGGGAGTACTCAAAGGTGAAATATATTAACGCGTGTGAGAGTAGTCATAGAAAAGCGTACTTACTGTTGAATATGTTTGCCAGAAGGTTTAGATTCTAAAAAGAGAAGACCGGAAAGGCGGGGTGCCAGTGCTCCTTTACTTGGGAAAAACCAGGGACTTGGAAGAGTTCAGTGGAGCCCACTACCTGACCTCCTACAGTGGGGAGTGTTATGGGTTGAATTGTGCCCCCCAAAAGATACGTTGAAGTCTTGACCCCCAAAGTCCCAGACTGTGACTTTATTTGGAACAGAGTCTTTGTAGTTAGTTACAATGAGGCATACTGAGCTAGGGTGGACCTTAATCCAGTGATTGGTGTCTTGTCCTCTAAGAAAGAAAACGGAGGATTTAGAAGATGCACAGGGAGAACGCTTTGTGATGATGGAGGCAGAGGTCAGAGTGACACATCTACAAGCCAAGGACTGGCAAGGATTGCTGGAAGCACCAGAAGCTAGGAGAGAGGCATGGGACACACTCTCTTTCAGAGTCTCCAGAAGGATGCCCTTGATCTTGGACTGCTACCCTCCAGGACTGTGAGAGACTACATTTCTGCTATTTTAAGCCACTCAATTTGTGATACTTTGTTACGGAAACCCTGGGAAACCTACACAGGGTTAACCTGTGTAGATATCGTCCATTTTCTGGTTGTTTCCACTGGGAGAGTAAATTCAGTCCCTGCTGTTCCATCTTAGCTGGAAGCAGAGATCTACTAATGATTTTTTGATGAGTTTTTTAATGTCTTGTTATGGATACCTTCTGCATGGGCACATTATGTGAAGAAGTAAGTTTGGTGTTTAATCCCTCAAGCATACCTTCTGAGACTTCCCAGTTTCCTCTGTTAACACTTTCATATTTCACATTTATATGTTAGATTATTTGATCAATGACTTTGTCCCTCACTAGACTGAAAGCTCAATAAGACATGGCACCAGCTATGTTTTTGTTTTGCTCATCACTGTCTTTTCAGCTTCTAGTATGTACCTTTTGTTGAATAAATGTTTGGTAAAAGAATGAATTTTCTGTCTGCAAAATGCATTGCTATTCTTTTAACACAGCATTCCAGGGAACTTCAACACTTCCTGATTTGATTATTCTATGTATTTTCACACTGTCTGTCCTAGGACACCCCTACATTTGCCCAATCTACCCATCATGGAGAATGTTGGCAAAGGGGCACTTTTGTGTTAGACTTGCAAGATTGTGCCCTATGCCTTCCCCCAAAGAGGAAGGACTGGCTGCTGAGATCCCAGGAGCCTTTAAAATTCAAGAGTCTCCCAAGGCTGGACAGCCAGACCCTGCACAGAGGGCACTGGGCAGAGATGTGTTCCTAGAGAACTACGCAATCTTATTGGAGAATCCTGTTTTCTTTTGGAAGTAAACTCGTTGGGAGAAAGAGGAAGAAGATAGCTATATAACATGCAGCGTGTAGTACTAGATACGGACTATTCACTGGTGACTCTTCAGAAGACCACCAGAAACACTTATAGATCAAGCAAAACTAAATTTATTAGCTCTACTGCAATATGGACAACATCTCCTGGACCATCTCAGTAGAGACTCTGAATCAGAAAATTAGGGAAGGATATGAGAGACTGAATGTACAAATGCACAAATGGCCGGACCACATATAGCAATAGAGCTCTGACCCACAGCCTCGGTGATAGCCAGCCCAGGAAGCCAAACCACAACCTCTGCAGCAATTGGCCTGAAATGGTCAAGACTGGTCAATGACTGACAGTTCCCCTAATTTTGCTCCCTCCCCCCTCAACTCAGGACTAAGCAGAGAAAGTCAAATATGCCTTCTAATTACCCTACCTCCAGCCTCTCCATGACAACAATTTCCAATTAGAGCATACCAGAAGTTGTCCTTTTTTTTTTTTAATTATAAAGCTTTACCACTCTTCTGCTTGGGTTTAGTCTCTACCAAATGCAAGTGAGGGTGGCTTAAATCTCTTGCTATAGTAAACGCTGAATAAATAGCCCCTGTTCTCATCTGGATTCCCTTCATTCATTCCCATAGGTATTTATGAAGTCTTTAGAGCCTGAGCTGGGATTTTTAGGCAAGTCTTGAAAAGTAGGGACTAGTTGGAATGGGCAGAGTCTATGACATAATACTTTGGAAGGCACAGCTAGGAGAGAGTCTGGAAGTACTCACTTGAGAAGTTAGCCTTATGTGAGCAGTTTAATGGCTCACACTTTTTTTCCCAGAAGCAGGTATTCCCTGGAGCAAAGAGCTAGGATATTTTTGTTTGGTCCCAGGAATATTTAACATAGGGAGAACAAAGTATGCCTGGTTCAAGAATTGTTTAATACAAGGACAGGGAATTATGTTGGTTCTAGTTCTTAGGGTTGATGAGGAAAACAAATTCATTTTTAAGTCCATCCTTGATTTTTTCTTTTCTTACTTAACCTAGACAACAAGGTCAGTCACTTGAATAATGCCCTCACTAGCATAAACAACTTCCTTAGCTACTGTCCTATTGTACTAACCCACAAGGTGCTAAACCTGAATTAATCCTACACTGTGTGATGAAATTGTTTTTCATCTCTTGTTCCAATAGCAATCTGTTGGTGGTGGCTAGGAGGAACAGTGAACGCAGAAGGGTGCTGAGGCCATGTGAGGTCTCAGAAGGAACAAGCACGTGTCTGCTATGTGCACAAGAGGAGAGTGGAGAGAGTTTAAACTTGTATGTCTCAAAAATGTATACCTCTACTGAGCTTTGGGCCCACATATCCAACTACTCCCTGGGTAACCTTATCTGGATATTCTACAACCGTGCCAATCTGCACAGATTATAATTGCTCTCCTTCACCAAAGGTTTGCTAATCGATCCATCAGATTGGCCCTATGATCCTTGTTGGCGCAGTGTTCCAGGCAGCCATTACCAGCACTCAGGTTAACACGCAATTCAAGATAAACCCTCTGTGATCTGGCTAAGGAAATTTGCTCTGATTGTGGAGTTATAGGCATCAACAATGGGGATGAGAGAAGAAGTTGATGAAATGATGGAAACCCAACCTCTTGAAATTTTATCTCATTTTTTCTTGCCCCTGAGTGCAGAAGATCAGAAGCAAAAATTCAACCAGTACTAGATTATCTCAGGTACAGTGATAGACACTGGGGAAAAGAAAGGTAATGAAACTTTTAGACCTTTTTGGATTCATTCTTTACAATATCCTATTTAGCTTACATATACCTGCCCATCTCTCACAACTTCCTCTCAACCTCCAATATTTTAATTGTCAGATGGTAATTAGGAGACAACCTTATATATGGGAAGAATTACAATGTCAATTCTATGTAAGGTGGTATCTGTGTTTATGCAAAAAGTGCTCCCCGATAGAAACAGATATAAAACTGATTGATGTCTTAAAGCAACTGAGGGGTCTTTGCTGGCAGCTAAAATTACTGTTTCCTAGTAGAAAAACTGGTGGAGAAAATTGAGTTCTTATAATAAATTCCATAACTGCTTAGCTGTAAATGATTTTTAAAAGTCACTTGACTGTGCAAACTGGTTAGAAGTATTTAAATGATATTTCAAAAGCTTAATGTCAGCCATCAGTGTCCAATAAATGAAAATTACTTTTAGTGATACATCTGAAAATATGATGGTTTTTTGAGCCAAAATCTCTCAAGCTTTGCATAAAATCTGTATTTTAATTTCCACTGTGTGCCTGTTATATAAACTTCTGGTATTTGTTATAGAGAAAAAGAAGATAAACTAGATACTACTTGGAATATTGAAAAATGAGTAGAATGTTAAGATATGCTAAATTTATTGTTTGCTCATCAAGAGAAAGAAAGTGCATTTATTTAGGGAAACAATTTTACTTAAAGAAAGGGCAATATTTTAATAAGTAGAAAGGGGAAGGGAACATATTTTGAAATAGGAGCAGCATCACTGGAATGAAAAATGTAATGTGACAAAGTAGCTACCTTGAAGGAGAAAACACTCATTTTTGTTACAGTCCTGTAAAACCCCAACTTTATCTTCATTCTTATCTGTTCATTCATTTAACGATTGAGTACCCACTCTGTACTGGCATTGTGTAAGCCATTGGTGACATTTCAGTCAATAAGATAGTCATAGTTTCTTCTTTCACAAAGAGTGTTTAGTGGAATTTTCATTAATGATTAATTCATGCACTCATTATATTAGGTAAAATGAGGTTTAGCTCTGTGTGACAGGAAACTTGAATTAACAATGGTTTAAACAATTGCCTCATCTAAATATAGATCATCCAGGGACTTCCCTGGTGGCACAGTGGTTAAGAATCCGCCTGCCAATGCAGGGGACACGGGTTCAAGCCCTGGTCCGGGAAGATCCCACATGCCGTGGAGCAACTAAACCTGTGCGTCACAACTACTGAGCCCGCGCACCTAGAGCCTATGCTCCACAACAAGAGAAGCCACCATAATGAGAAGCCGGCGCACCGCAATGAAGACCTAATGCAGCCAAAAATAAATTAATTAATTAAAAAAATAAATATAGATCATCCAGACCTCAAATTGCGGGTCCATCATCTTAATAAACCTCAAGGCTTTTTATCTTGCTGCTCTGCCATTCCTAACCAGTATAGGCATTTAGATTTTGAGTCTGTTTTCTCTCATTTAGCATAGTGCATTGGGATATACAACGTTGTTCGTATCAACAGCCCATTCCTTTTCATTATTGAGTAGTATTCCATTCTATGGAAATACTACATTTTGTTTATCTATTTCCCAGTTGAGGGACTTTGGAGTCGTTTCAAGATTTTAGTGACTAAATTGCTATAAATATTTGTTTAGAGGTTTTTGTGTGAATATAGGCCTATCATTTCACTTTGGTAAATATCTAGGAGTGGAAAATTGGGCCATATGGATAAGTGTATACTGGACTTTATAATAGCTGTGAAACTATTTTTAGAGTGGCAGTACATTGTGCATTCCCAACAGCAATATACAAGAGTTCCAGTTGCTCTGCATCCTCATCAGAATTTGGTATCATCAGGGGTTTTTTTAACCATTATATTAAGTGTATAGCAGTATCTCATTGTGGTTTTAATTAGCATTTCATTAATGACTAGTGATACTGAGCATCTTCTCATGTGCTGCTGTCATCTGTGTATCTTTTTTGGTAAAATGTATGTTCAAATCTTTTGTCCATTAAAGAAATTTGATTGGTTGTTTTCTTCTTGTTGAGTTTTGAGAGTTCTTTATATATATTGGCTACAAGTCCTGTGTCAGATATATGATTTGCAAATATTTTCTCTATGTCTTTTCATTCTGCCAACAGTTTTGTTTGCAGAGCAAATGTTTTTAATTTTGATAAAGTCTAATTTATTTATTCTTTTATGGATTGTGCTTTGTATCTTAAAATTGTATATTTATATGTTAAAAGCCAAATTTATAAAAAAAACAAAAGAATAAATTCCTCCTGGCACCAACAGATTATCTACAAATAGTACATTAGCTATGTCTCTTAAATGTGACATCAAACAAGAAGAAATTAGATAATTTATGCTGGAAGAACTAGATTACAGTCATGAAAGATGAGATAAGGATCTAACAATATCAATTTTTAAAACACAGAACTAAAGACTTTTAGATTCTGTACCTTTGTAGTATGTAAATACATGAAATAAAATGTTTCATGGGGGCTTCAAAAACCCATTCATTTATTAATCCATTTATTTCTTTAAAAACTTTTACTGAGCACCTACAATGAGCCAGACACTGTGTTCTGGATGATGGTACACAGATGAATATGAACGGAGATAGAACTTTGGACAAATAAATAAACAGGTTATAACACAATGTGGTAAGAACTATAGTTGGCATTTGTTCAAAGTAAACCATGCTTCTTTTTGCACAGGTGGTGGTTTCATCACACACATCTCAGTTTACAATTATTTTTCTGTGTGACGGGCCTTAATGTTTGTCTCTCTCATGGTCTATTCCAGGAGTATAAATGCAATTTATGTTTTCTTCATAGTGGCTGGCACATAATACGAGCTGGATAAACAATCGTTGAATAAATAAAGTGCTTGCTATTGAAGTATAGAGAGGAAGAGTTGCTAAATCTGCTCCTGGGATCGCATTAAAAAAGGTGACTTTTGAAGTGAATCTTGAAGCAGAGGTAGGAACTTGCTGGTGGGGGTGGGGTGAGGCTGGGGAGGAAGAGAAGGGCAGCAGGGCAGTACTGTACAGTCTTAGCCATGGGCATGTGAAGTCACACAACCCCTGTGGGAAGGACAAAAGGTCCCAGGAGGGTAGAATCATCCTATGTAGGGAAGTGTGGGGAGCAGGAGATGAAGCTGAAATGGAAGGCAGGGGTCAGGATGGGAAGGAAAGGCCTTGTCAACCAGGATAGGTTTGAACTTCATAGCGATGGAGTTGGGGAGACTGAAGGATTTTAAGCTTTTAAGTGACATGAGCAGTAGAGCAGTAAAGACTATGGCTGAAGCCTGGATAAGAGATGATAAGGGTGTGGCAGTGGCAGCAGAGGTGTTGAGGAGAGACAGACCTGAAAGCTATTCCAGGAGACCAAATTTATGGGACTTGGTGATTGATAAGATGTGAAGGGTAAAGTAGAAGGAGAATTTAAAGTTTTAGCTCTTCTGATGCCTGGAGAGTATCGTATGTAGGGAGTTAACATATTATTTTTTTCCCTGATTAATAAGTATTACATGTTCTTTAGAAAATATAGGAAAGCATAAAGAAGAAAAAAAAATCAGCTCTTATCTCAGCGCACAGAAATAACCACTGCTGATATTCTGAGTGCCTATCCTATCATTCTTCTAAAATAGATCCTAAGGATTCTATCTCCACAAGGAATCCACGGTCTCATGAACAACAATAATATATTGAATTTAATTTTGAACCCAAATGTTAAGTTTTGACTATACTGTGAGCTGAGTCAATTTTTTAAAAAAATCAAGTGAATTAGGTACATGGGTGGGAACTTCCAAAGAAAGAATTTCTTCCCTGGAAACTAAATAAGGGGCAGCGATGACACCCAGGACATGCCCTCATTCGTACCAGATTCTCAGAGGTGACCTGCCCAGTCACTGAGGGACATTTCCAGGTTCCGTTTCATTAATTCATGTTCAATTCATTCAATGTGCTGATCCCTGCAGGAAGGCAGCTCTGCAGTGATCACCTCCCGTGTCCAAATGTTTGGAGTGCTAATTATTTTTGCCCACTTGAACCTAGAGCTTGTGTGAACCTGTGCACATAAACTAAGTAAGAGAAAAACTTTCTGAGGTCCAGGAGCTGTGAATCAAAAACACATTATTTGAGGATCTTCCAGATAGAGGAAATGGGAGGGAAGTTAAAAAAAAAAAAAAAAGGATATTTTTATGTTGAGAGGAGCAGAGTCAGGAAGATTCAGAGGATGTCTGCCTGAAAAGAAGCTCGAACAATAGAAAAGCTAAGGAGGAGAGAAAGGGGGCTCAACGATGGACAAATGTATCCACTGGGGCGGGCCGTCCTAGCGAAGGTAGCCTGCAGGCCAGGTACCAGGCGGAGGTGCTGCAGCTGGGGGCGAGCTCCCGGCTCCCGGACGGAACCCTTCCTCCTGACCTTCCCGGGGACCTTCCCTCGTCACGCCCGCCCCCGCCCCGGTCCTCGCCTGCCCTCAGCGGTGCTCGGAGGGTAGGCGGGTCTGCTTCCACTCTGAGGCTCTGGATTGAAAAGTCCCCGAGAGTCAAGTATGATTTACAACAGGGAAGAGAAAAATCAATACCTCCAGAGAGGTTTGGGGATGGGGGGTGGCGGTTACTTGAGGCAAACGTTTGGCAGAGGGTGGGAGAATTCTGCCTTGGGCTTTTCCCACCAAACCTACAACCCGACTCCCACTTCTTCACGAGGATCTGCCATCACCAACCCCGGCTCTCTCCCCAACTCCGTCGCCCGCCCCGCGGTGTGCGTCTTCTATTGCAAACGTCAGGTGGTCTAGGTTTGCCCTGGGTAAGGAGCTCGACGTGCTTTTCAGCTGCGGTTCTTAGGTGCCGGGGGTTTCGCACGGCCCTGGCGGTGGCGGGGAGTAGGCTTTGGCTGGGGCCATTTCACACGGCCAGGCTTTCCCTCACTCAGCTACTGGCCAGGGTGAAGCGAGCGGCGCAGGGGGTCGCTCACAGGAAAGGGGCAGTGCAACCTGAGCAAACATTGCTAGTTTTGAACGCTCACCGCGAACGGGCTTCAAGGACAGGTCTCACATCCTCCCGGTTCCGTCCGCGGAACTCGGCAGACTCACTCTGCCGGCCGAAGCGCGGAGCCGGGCACCCCAGCTGCGCCTGGCCAGCAGCTCCGGCCCGCCAGAGTTTGGACACTGGGCGCTCAGGCAGACTCTCCCGGAGTTGGGTCGCGCGCTCCGGACCAATGAGCGTGCCCCGCGGAGAGCTCGGCTCCCCCCCGCGCGCGCTGATTGGTCCCGCGGCCGGCTAGGCCGGGCAGGCCAGCAGCGGCTGCGGGAGGCGGCGAGGGCCCGGCGCGAGTGGGAGTGGCGCGCGCCCCCCGCCGCCCTGTCCCTCCCCGCCGCGTTCCCTCCTTCTTTCCCTCCCTCGCTCGCTCGCTCGCTCGCTCACTCGCTCCCTCCTCGCACTCCCCGGCTCCGGCCGCGCGCTGGCGGGGCTCCGCATTGCACACTCCGGGGGCGCCGCAGTGTTCGTGGGATGGAGCAGCGGGCTGCCGCTGGCGGCCGGAATCCGCGTGCAGCTCGGGTGAGTAGAGGCGGGCTTCCCGGGAGAGCACAAAAGGAAACTGGGCTCCTGCCAGCGGCCCGAGCTTATGCAGGGCCTGGGGCAACCACGGAGTGGGCTGAGTCCCTGGAACTACCGAGTGCTAGGACAGTCTTTCCCCCCACAGGCCCTGGCCAGCAGAGCTGGTGTCTTCGCTTCTGCATCCCTCTCCGGTGTTTTGCCCCCGAGTGGGCAGTCCGCACTGCGCGCAGCCTGGGCAGGTCCGGAGGGGCGTGTGTGCGTGTGTGTAGTGCTGGTGCTCTGGGGGTGGGATGGAAATGTCAGGAGCTGCCAAGTTCACCGCTGGCGGAATCTTTCCCAAGAGTAATTCACCACCTTCCCAGGGCCAGGCATGCGTCCACCAGGAACTCCAGCCGGAGGGAGAACCGGGGAGGCGGAGTGGCAGCGCCCCACATGTTGCTGCGGGGCGGGCGGGGGGTGGCGGTGGGCGGCGGCCATGGCCCGGCTGCGCCCACCCAGAACCAATGCGGTGGGGCGGTGAGCTGGGGCGCTTCCAGCCGTCGCGCTAACGGGCAAGGCCCTCCGACTGCCCACTATGGGGGTTCGGCGAGGTGGCGTCCACCCACTGAGCCAGAGCTTCGCCTGGGCTTGACTTGGCGACCCGCTTTTCTCTCCATTAAAAGCAGTTCCATTGATTACATTTGGCTAAACATTCTATTTTAGCCTAAAGCTCTCTGTCGTTCGGTCTGTCTGACTCGCTCTGACCCCGGCCGCGATCTCACCAGCTCCACTCCCCCAACCCCTGTCTCGACCCTGTTCCTCACAGTGAGGTTCAAAACTTGATGTTTGAGCATGATTGTATCCGGCGTGGTCCCTGGCATCTCAGATGTCACAATCATTTAACGTTTCCTAGGGGAGTCC